>NW_020837983.1:13131287-13399580 GCF_003676395.1 Aethalodelphis obliquidens
CAAAAAAAAAAAAAAAAAAAAAAAAAGGACAAGGAGAAGCATAAAGAGAAGCGACACTCCAAGTCCAAGAGAAGGTCGGGACTTCCTGCTGCACCAGCGGGAGAGGTCCCAGCGCCGCCCGGCCCTCCGCCCAGCATCCCGTACACTGGAGCAGCCGCCCCTCCCCCACCGTTTCCTGGCCTCCACACGGATAGGCACAGTGAGAAAAAAAAGAGAGAAGGACAAAGAGAGAGAGAAGAAAAGCCAAAAAAGAACATGTCGGCCTACCAGGTGTTCTTTAAGGAGTATCGTGTAACCTTTGACCATCTAGGCATAGATTTTGGGAAACTGCGTAAAAAACTGGCTGAGGGGCTTCCCTGGTGGCGCAGTGGTTGAGAGTCCGCCTGCCGATGCAGGGGACACGGGTTCGTGCCCTGGTCTGGGAAGATCCCACATGCTGCGGAGCGGCTGGGCCCGTGAGCCACGGCCACTGAGCCTGCGCGTCCGGAGCGTGTGCTCCGCAACGGGAGAGGCCACAACAGTGAGAGGCCCGCGTACCGCAAAAAAACCCCACAAAAAACCCCAAAAAACTGGCTGAGGTGTGGAAGCAACTGCCAGAAAAGGACAAACTGATTTGGAAGCAAAACCCTCAGCATCTGCAACACAAACAGAACAAAGCAGAAGCTACAACTGTGAAAAGAAAAGCATCCAGCTCAGAAGGTTCCATGAAAGTGAAAGCTTCCTCTGCAGGAGTACTGTCGCCCCGAAGAAATCCGCACCCACCAACATGCTATTATTACCCGCCTCGCCAGACAAAGCCCCCGGGACAGAGCCTGTCGATGTGGCCGCTCATCTCCAGCTGTTGGGAGAGTCCCTGAGCCTCACTGGACACCACCTGCAGGAAACCCAGGGCATGGTGGCTGTGTCTGGCAATCTGTCAGTGCTTCTGGATTCCATCATCTGTGTGCTTGGCCCCTTAGCGTGTGTGACCACACGACTACCTGAGGTGAATGGCTGTCCCAAACAGGTCTTGTCAAACACGCTGTACCACATTGCTTACATCATGCCTGGACCGTGACAGCAGACTCCTGGGACAGAAACCTTATCTTGCCTGTTGCTGGCTTGTGTATATGTGACGGTTGCAGATCCCTTCACTGGCCTCTGGGTGTAGATTTTAAATTTTTACATATATGCATAATGTGTATATATATATATGTATAATGTATAATATATACATAGGACTGTAACTACTTTGCTTTTAATAATTTTATGAAATGGCAAAGGTTTAGCCAAGAGGAAACCTTGGTATGAATATGGGCTTGGGATTATTTCTTCTCCTGTGGTGGATGAATCTGCCTTAAAAACCAATGTAACTTGGGGGCTGGAGGCTTGTTCTGGATGTCAAGTGCATCGCTTTAAGGTCAGCCAAAATGTGATTTTTTTCCAAACTCAATTGTACCTCCAGACCCATCACTGACCATTTGCCTTACCTGTCTTACAGTCTGAAATGCAATGGGAAAGATTATGGGAAGACGTTAGTTAACTGAAAGTACAAAGCTTTACAACTTGAAGTGACCTAGGTGGGAGATGATAACATCATTCCTATCTGAAAGTTGTTGCGATGGCTTAAGTGAACTTAGTAGGGGGCTTCATCCCAATTCCTGCTCTACCAGCGTCCATGTCTCAAAACTTATTGTAATCATTGGTACCATTGGCAGCCTCAGTCAGAGCCAAGGAGATTTGTGAGCCCTGGAGAGGGTAAGGCCGTTAATGCCACCAGCTGAATGGACTATATTGTGAGCTGACCCACAGCATTTGGTCTGCAGAGCTAAGAGCTGTTATCTTCCATTGGCAGCGTCAGCTTAGCTCACAGTTCTGCTGCTTAGTTGCTTGGTGGGTGTGGAAGGTGAGCTTTGCCCAGCCTGATTCCTGGGTTCATCTCATTGGCTCCCCTGTCGGGCAGATACACAGTGTTCTGCATTCCACACTTAAGCAAATTGCGAAAAAAGTACTCTATTCTCATGTAGGTTTGTTTATGTGCATGTGTGGATGTGTTTTAATTATGTATATTTAACTCTTTAAACTCTCTTAGATTTTAATTTATCCTGTAAATTTCTGTATATATAATTTAAAAACAAGAGCCTCCACCAGCAACAGCATATGGAAGATACAGATTTGTCATTTCTTCCTCCCCTCCTTCCTCTGGTCTCCTCTGCAAACTCCAAATCATCTACACGTTCAGGTACGGTGCCTCGGAAAGGAATCATATTGGGATTCTAGTTCTTTACAACTGAACAGTGTCAAGAAACTAAATAAAAAGGAATGTTACCATTCCCAGCTGCCCTTATTTCCAAAGAACCAGATTTTTGCTTCCCAGTTCCAAAGAAAACAGTTGAGGGCTTCAGGGTTGTTTTTAAATTGGGTTTGAGAGTCCACGTCAAAACCAGACTCTGAGGTGACTGCTTTCTTCCCTTGGCCTGGATGGAGCACCGCAGTATCAAAGTAGATCTTTGAGGAAAGTGCCGCCATCCTGCATCCTATTTAATTCCTTCCTTTCTTCCCACCAGTGTGGTCACAGGGCTGTTTTTCTTAAAGGTATTCTGGCTGCTGAATGCCATTCTCACCTCACAGCAGTTTTGAGATTTAACTGGGGAAACAGAAGGAAACAGGAATGTTTGGGAACCAAAATCACGAAGAGCAGAAATCCTGGTTTGAGTTTGTGTGTTAGCACCTGTCCCACGCCTCCTCTGTACCCATGTCAGTTTCCTGTTTGACATAGAGTATCAAGGAAGGGCCTCAGAGACATGGATTAGTACAGAAAGAAGTCAATCCTACCATTGTCATTTGTACACATTAATAAAGTCCTGATGAGGACCTGATTTTTGTTTGTTTTCCTTTAAAATCCAACCCTATTGTATTTGTATTTAAAATTTGTACACATTTGTATAATCTGTTCCTTGTGGTATTTGGTACTGTTAGAGGAAAACCTTTGGATTCAAACCTTCTTGCAGTTTTTATATCATTGTTTTATTTTGTCTTTTAAATAAATTCTAGCAGTTTGATCCAAATCCCATTACAGTTGTATAAAGAAATAAAATTTTGTACTTACATTATTAAAAATCACATTTTTAATATTTGTAAAGAAAAAAATTATTTCAAGCATCTTTTCTGACCACTATGGTATGAAATTAGAAATCAACCACAGAAAGAGTAATGAGAAGAGAAAAGAAAAAGAAAAAAACCCCACGATTATATAGAGATTATATACAGATTAAGTAACATGCTACTAAAAACCCAATGGGTCAACGATGAAATCTAAGAGGAAATTTAAAAATACCTTGACAAAAATGACAATGAAAACACAACCATACAAAATCTATGGGATGCAGCAAAAGCAGTCCTAAGAGAGAACCTCACAGCAATAGAGGTCGTCCTCAAAAAGCAAGAAAAATCTCAAATCACCTAAAAGAAAAAAGGACAAACAAAACCTAAAGTTGGCAAAAGGAAGGAAATAATAAAGATAAGAGAGGAAATAAATTCAGAGGTTAAAAAAACAATAGAAATAGTCAATAAAACCAAGAGCTGCTTTTTTGAAAAGATAAACAAAATCGACAAACTTCTGGCCAGGCTCACCAAGAAGAAAAGAGAGAGGACACAAATAAACAAATTAAGAAATGAAAGGAGAAATAACCAACACCACAGAAATACGAAAAGGCCATAAGACAATACTATGAACAATTATATGCCAACAAACTGGACAACCTAGAAGGAGTGGACAAGTTTCTAGAAACATACAGCCCACCAAAAACTGAATCAAGAAATAATAAATACTCTGAACAGAATGATCACTAAAAGTGAAATAGAAACTATATAGAAAAAAAACCAACCAAACAAAACCCATAAACCTCCCAGCAAACAGAAGTCCAGGACTGGTGGCTTCACTGGGGAATTCTATCAAACATACTAAGAACTTATACCAATCCCTCTCAAACTCTTCCAAAAGAAAAGATACACTTAATAAACAAAAGTCCAGGACCAGATGGCTTCACAGATGAATACTACCAAACATTTAGAGGAGAGTTAACATCTATCATTCTGAAATTGTTCCAAAAAACTGCAGAGGAAGTAACAGTTTCAAATTCATTAAATGAGGCCATCAACACCCTGATACCAAAAGCAGACAAAAAAAGATTGCTAAAAAGGAAAATGATAGGCGAGTATCACTGATGAACATAGATAGGAAAACCCTCAACAAAATACTAGCAAACCGAATTCAACAATACATTAAAACGATCATACACCATGATCAACTGGGATTTATCCCAGGGATACAAGGATTTTTCAATACCTGCAGATCAATGTGATATACAACATGAATAAATTGAAGAGTAAAAACCAAAAGATCATCTCAATAGATGCAGAAAAAGCTTTTAACAAAATTCAACACCCATTTATGATAAGAAAAAAAAAACCTCTCCAGAAGGTGAACATAGAGGGGACATGCCTCAACATAATAAAGGCCATATATGGCAAACCAATAGCTAACATCATAATAGTGAAAAGCTGAAAGCATTTCCTCTAAGATCAGAAACAAGACAAGGATGTCCATTCTCGCCACTTTTATCCAACACAGTTTTGGACGTCCCAGCCATGACAATCAGAGAGAAAAAAGAAATAAAAGAAATTCAAACTGGAAAAGAAGAAGTAAAGTTGTCACTGTTTGCAGATGACATAATACTACACATAGAAAATCCTGAAGATGCTGCGAGAAAACTGCTAGAGCTCATCCATGAATATGGTGAAGTTGCTGGATACAAAATTAATATACAGAAATCTGTTGCATTTCTATACACTGATAATGAAATATCAGAAAGAGAAATTAACAAAACAATCCCATTTACCACTGCATCAAAAAGAAAAAAAATACCTACTAATAAACCTACCTAAGGAGGCAAAGGAACTGTTTTTGAAAACTATAAGATGTTGATGAAAGAAACTGAAGATGATACAAACACATGGAAAGATATACCAAGTTCTTCTTGGATTGGAAAAATCAATATTGTCAAAACAACTATATTACCCAAGACAATCTACAGATTCAATACAATCCCTCAAATTACCAATGGCATTTTTCACAGAACTAGAACAAAAATTCTGTAAATTTGTATGGAAACATAAAAGACCCCAAATAGCCAAAACAATTGAGAAAGAAGAACAGAGCTGGAGGAATCACACTTCCTGACTTCAGACTATATTACAAAGCTACGGTAATCGAAACGGTATGGTACTAGTACAAAAACAAACATATAGATCCATGGAACAGGATAGAAAGCCCAGAAATAAACCTATGCACTTATGATCAATTAATTTATGACAAAGGAGGAAAGAATATACGATGGAGAAAAGACAGTCTCTTCAATAAGGAGTGCTGGGAAAATTGGACAGCTACATGTAAAAGAACGAAATTAGAACATTCTCTAACAAAACATACAAAAATAGACTCAAAATGTATTAAAGACCTAAGTGTAAGGCCTCTTACAGGAAAAATGGGCAGAACACTCTTTAAAATAAATCGCAGCAATATTTTTTTGGGTCCATCTCTTAGAGTAATGAAAATAAAGACGAAAATAAACAAATGGGACCTAATTAAACTCAAAAGCTTTTGCACAGCAAAGGAAACCATAAACAAAACGAAAAGACAACCCATAGAATGGGAGAAAATATTTGCAGATGATGCAACCAACAAGGGATTAATTTCCAAAATATACAAACAGCTCATACAGCTTAATATCAAAAGAATAAACAACCCAATCAAAAAATGGGCAGAAGACCTACATAGACATTTTTCCAAAGAAGACATCCAAATAGCCAACAGGCACATGAAAAGATGCTCAACACTCCTAATTATTAGAGAAATGCAAATCAAAACTACGGTGAGGTACCACCTCACACCAGTCAGACTGGCCATCATTAAAAAGTCTACAAATAATAAATGCTAGAGAGGGTGTGGAGAAAAGGGAGCCCTCCTACACTGTGGGAGGAATGTAAATTGGTACAGCCATTACAGAGAGCTGTATGGACGTTCCTTAAAAAAATAAAGTTATATTATGATACTACAATCCCACTCCTGGGCATATACCCGGAGAAAGCTCTCATTTGAAAAGATACATGCACCCCAATGGTCATAACAGCACCATTTATAATAGCCAAGACATAGAAGCAACCTAAGTATCCATCAACAGATGAATGGAAGAAGGAGATGTGGTACATATATACAATGGAATATTACTTAGCCATAAAAAAGAATGAAGTAATGCCATCTGCAACAACATGGATGGACCTAGAGATTATCACATTAAGTGAAATAAGTCAGAGAAAGACAAACTTATGATATCACTTATATGTAGCATCCAAAAAAATGCTATCAATGAACTTATGTACAGAACAGAAATAGAATCACAGACATGGAAACAAACTTGAGGCTGCCAGAGGGGATAGTGGGGAGGGGGGTGGGGAGATAAGTTGGGAGTTTGGGATTAATCTATACACACTACTATGCATAAAAGAGACAAACAGCAAGGACCTACTGTATAGCTCAGGTAACTATATTCAGTGTCTTGTAATAATGTGTAGTGGAAAAAAGTATATGAAAAAAATATATGTATCTGAATCATTTTTTTAAATAAATAAAATATTTAGGAATAAACCTGATCAAGGAGATGAAAGACTTATACACTGAGAACTATAAAATATTGATAAAGCAAACTGAAGACGAAAAATGGAAAAATATCCTATGCTCTTGGGTTAGAAGAATCAATACTGTTAAAATGGCGATATCTACAAATTTAATGAGATCCCTATCAAATTACCCATGACATTTTTCACAGAACTAGAAAAAATAACTCTAAAATTTACCTGGAACCACAAAAGAACCAGAATTGTCAAAACAATCCCAAGGAAAAAGAACAAAGCTGGAGGCATAACCCTCCGAGACTTCAGACACTACTACAAAGCTACAGTAATCAAAACAGTGTGGTAGGGGCACAAAAACAGACAGATGGGTCAACGGAACAGAATACAGAGTCCAGAAATAAACCCACACACCTACAGTCACTTAACCTTTGACAAAGGAGGCAAAAATATACAATGGAGAAAAGACAGTCTCTTCGGCAAGTGGTTTTGGGAAAGCTGGACAGCTGCATGTAAATCAATGAAGTTAAAACACTCACTAACACCATATATAATAATAAGCTGAAACTGGCTTAAAGTCTTAAATATAAAACATGCCACCATAAAACTACTAGAATACAACATAGGCAAAACATTCTCTGACATAAAATCATACCACTGTTTTCTTAGGTCAGTCTCCAAGGCAAAAGAAATAAAAGCAAAAATAAATAAATGGGTCCTAATCAAACTTACATGTTTGCACATCAAAGGAAATGATAAACAAAAAGAAAAGATAATCTATGGACTGGGAGAAAATATTTGCAAATTATGCAGCCAACAAGGGCTCAATTTCCAAAATATACAAAGACCTCATACAGTTCAACAACAAAAAAACCAAACACCCAATTAAAAAAATGGGCAGAAGACCTGAACAGACATTTTTCCAAATTGGAAATGCAGATGGCCAACAGGCACATGAAAAGATGCTCAACATCGCTAATCATCAGGGAAATGCAAATCAAAGTCACAATGAGCGATTACCTAATACCCATCAGAATGGCAAGCATCAAAAGGAACACAAACAACAAATGTTGGGAAAGTTGTGGAGAGAAAGGAACCCTTTTACACTGTCAATGGGAAAGCAAATTGGTGCAGCCATTGTGGAAAACAGTATGGAGGTTTCTCAAAAAAAATAACAAAACTAAAAACAGAGCTACCATATGACCAAGGAATTCCACTCCTGGGTACATATCCAGGGGAAAAAAAACAAGAACAAAAACACTCACTAACTTGAAAAGATACAGGCACCCCAATGTTCATAGCAACATTATTTGCAATTGCCAAGACATGGAAGCAACCTAAGTGTCAATCAACAGGTGAATGGATAAAGAAGCTGTAATACAATATATCTGCAAAATGGAATACTCAGCTATAAAAAAAATTGAAATTTTGCTATTTGCAGCGACATGGATGGACTTGAAGGGCATCATGCTAAGTGAAATAAGTCAAAGACAAATACTGTATGATATCACTTATATGTGGAATCTAAAAAATACAATGAACTAGTGACTATAATAAAAAAGCAGCAGACTCACAGATATAGAGAACAAACTAGCAGTTACCAGTGAGTAGAGGGAAGGGGGGAGGAGCAATATAAGGGTAGAGGATTAAAATGTACAAACTATCAGGTATAAGTTGTAAGAATATATTGTAGTTTGAGGGGCAGGGCCTTGGGGGTCTCTGGATGGAGTGGGTGGTGGAGGCGGTAGGAAGTGGAGCCCAGAGTGCCAGGAAAAGCTTGGACACTTTTCTACCATGCTGATGGCATTCTAAATATATTTGTCAGTTTTCCCAAATTTTAACTGAAGAAAGCCTTAAGAATTTATGCTTAAGGACTAAAGCGTGACTGTCAATTATCAGGCTTTCAGGATGAATCTGGAAAACCTCAGCAAGCTGGAACTCCTAACACTATTGAGTATTATCAAAGGAGAGCTTGAAGCAGGGGACCTTGTTATAGAAGCTTTAAAGAATTAGCTGAAAGAGTCTTGAGGTCTTCTCTCTGCCATGGGGGCAGGGGCTGAGGGCACAGCCAGCAGGCAGTACACCATGGGCTCTGAGGCAGCCCGCTGAAAGTTAAAGAAATATTAATAGAAGATGGCAGAGTAGGACTTGAGTTCACCTCCTCTCACAAAAACATAAAATTCACGATTAACTGCTGAATATCCATGGACAAAAAAGACTGGAACCTACCAAAAAAGATATTCTACACCCAAAGACAAAGGAACAACTAGACAGTAGGAAGGGTGCATTCACGATACAATCAAATCCCATACCTGCTGGATGGGTGACCCACAAACTGGAAAATAACTGTATCGCAGAGGTTCTCCCACAGGAATGAAAGTTCTGAGCCCCATGTCAGGTTCCCCAGTTTGGGGGTCAGACACTGGGAGAGGCCCCCCAGAGCATTTGGCTTTAAAGACCAGCAGGGTTTCATCGCAGGAACTCCACTCTTGAAGAGCACAGAGAAGGTCTCATGTGCACTGGGACCCAGGGAGAAAGAAGTGACTTCACAGAAGCCTGGGCCAGACCTACCTACTGGTCTTGGAAGGTCTCCAGGGGAAGCAGGGGGCAGTTGTGGCTCACTGTGGGGACAAGGACACTGGTGGAGGAGGTACCAGGGAGTACTCACTGACGTGAGCTCTCCTGGAGGCAGCCATCTTGACACCAAGACCTGACCCCACCCAACAACCTGTAGGCTCCTGTGCTGGGATGTCTCACGGCAAACAACCAGCATGGTGGGAACACAGCCCCACCCATCAGCAGACAGGCTGCCTAAAGTCTTCTGGAGCCCACAGGCACCTCTAAACACACCCCTAGAAACAGCCATGCCCACCAGAGGGACAAGACTCAGCTCTACCAACCAGAGGGCAGGCTCCAGTTCCTCCCACCAGGAAGACTGCACAAGCCTCGTAGACCAGCTTCACCCACCAGGGGGCAGACACCAGAAGCAAGAAGAATTATAATCCTGCAGGCTGCAGAACACAGAAAGTTAGACAAAATGAGATGGCAGAGGAATATGTTCCAGACGAAGGAAAAAGACAAAACCCCAGAAGAACAGCTAAGTGAAGTGGAGATAGGCAATCTACCTGAAAAAGAATTAAGAGTTATGATAGTAAAGATGATCCAAGATCTCGGAAAAAGGATGGAGGTACAAACCAAGAAGATACAAGAAATGTTTAACAAAGAACTAGAAGAGATAAAGAACAGAGTTGAACAATACAATAACTGAATTGAAAAATAAAGTAGAAAGAATCAATAGCAGAATAAATGAGGCAGAAAAATGAATAAGTGACCTGGAAGACAGAATGGTGGAAATCATCGCCACAGAAGAGAATAAAGAAAAAAGAACAAAAAGGTATGAAGACAGTTTAAAAGACCTCTGGGACAACATTAAACGCACCAATATTCACATGATAGGGGTCCCAGAAGGCAAAGAGAGAAAGGATCTGAGAAGACATTTGAAGAGATAATAGCTGAAAACTTCCCTAGGGGCTTCCGTGGTGGTGCAGCAGTTGGGAGTCTGCCTGCCGGTGGGGGGGACGCGGTTTTGGGCCCTGGTCTGGGAGGATGCCATGTGCCGCGGAGCAACTGGGCCCATGCGCCGCTGCTGCTAAGCCTGCGCTCTGGGGCCTGAGAGCCACAACTGCTGAAGCCCACGTGCCGTGACTACTGAGGCCTGCATGCCTTAGAGCCCGTGCTCCGCGGCAGGAGAGGCCGCCACAGTGAGAGGCCTATGCACTCCTAAGCAGGAGTGGCCCCTGCTTGCTGTGGCTGGTGGGGCCAGCGCAGCCAAAAATAAATAAATAAAACAAAAAACAAAAAACAAAAACAAAAACTTCCGTAATATGGGAAAGGAAACAGTCACCCAATTACAAGAAGCACAGAGAGCGTCACACAGGATAAACCCAAGGAGGAAAACACCAAGACACATTAATCAAATTGACAAAAATTAAAGACAAAGAGGAAATATTAAAAGCAACAAGGGAAAAGCAACAAATAACATACAAGGGAATCCCCATAAGGTTATCGGCGGATTTTTCAGCAAAAACTCTGCAGGCCAGAAGGGAGTGGCACAATATATTTAAAGCGGTGAAAGGGAAAAACCTACAACCAAGAATACTCTGTTCAGCAAGAATCTCGTTCAGATTTGAAGAAGAAATCAAAAGCTTTACAGACAAGCAAAAGCTAAGAGAATTCAGCACCATCAAACCACCTTTGCAACAAATGCTAAAGGACACTGTGGGTGGGAATGTAAATTTATACAGCCACTAATAGAGAACAGTATGGAGGTTCCTTAAAAAACTAAAAATAGAACTACCATACAACCCAGCAATCCCACTACTGGGCATATACCCCGAGAATACCATAATTCAAAAAGTGACATGCACCACAATGTTCACTGCAGCACTATTTACAAAAGCCAGGACATGGAAACAACCTAAATGTCCATGGACAGATGAATGGATAAAGAAGATGTGACACATATATACAATGGAATATTACTCAGCCATAAAAAGAAACGAAATGGAGTTATTTGTACTGAGGTGGATGGACCTAGAGACTGTCATACAGAGTGAAGTAAGTCAGAAAGGGAAAAACAAATACCATATGCTAACACATATATATGGAATCTAAAAAAAAATAAAAGGTTCTAATGAACCTAGGGGCAGGACAGGAATAAAGATGCAGACATAGAGAATGGACTTGAGGACATGGGGAAGGGGAAGGGTAAACTGGGATGAAGTGAGAGAGTGGCATGGACATATATACACTACCAAGTGTAAAACAGATAGCTAGTGGGAAGCAGCCGCATAGCACAGGGAGATCAGCTCGGTGCTTTGTGTCCACCTAGAGGGGTGGGATAGGGAGGGTGGGAGGGAGATGCAAGAGGGAGGAGATATGGGGATATATGTATATGTATAGTTGATTCACTTTGTTATACAGCAAAAACTAACACAATATTGTAAAGCAACTACACTCCAATAAAGATGTTAAAAAAAAAATGCTAAAGGAACTTGACTAGGCAGAAGAGAAAAGACCACAACTAGAAACAAGAAAATTACGAATGGAAAGCTTACTAGTAGAGGAAAACATACAGTAAAGGTAGGAAATCACCCCCACACAAATATGATATCAAAACCAGCAACTGCGAGGAGAGAACAAATGAACAAATACTGGAAATCCATTTGAAATTAAGATACCAGCAACTTCTAACAATATTGTGTATATAAAGACTGCTATAGCAAAAGCTCATCGTAAGCACAAACCAAAAATCTACAACAGATACTCAAAAAAAGAAAAAGGAATCCAAACACAACACTAAAGATAGTCTTCAAATCACACGAGAAGGGAACAAAAAAGGAAAGGAAGAAAAAAATACCTACAAAAACAAATCCAAAACAATTAGCAAAATGGCAATAAGAACATACGTATTGGTAACTACCTTAAATGTAAATGGATTAAATGCTCCAACCAAAAGACAAAGACTGGCTGAATGGATATAAAAAGAAGATCCGTATATATGCTGTCTACAAGAGACCCAATTCAGATCTAGGGACACATACAGAATGAACACGAGAGGATAGAAAAAGGTACTCCATGCAAATGGAAATCAAAAGAAAGCTGGAGTAGCAATACTCACATGAGACAAAATAAACTGTAAAATAAAGACTGTTAGAAGAGACAAAGGACACTACATAACGATCAAAGAATCAAATCAAAGAATCAAATCAAAGAATCAATTCATATATATACACACACACACACACACTTATATATACACACACATCCAACATAGGAGCACCTCAACATATAACACAAATGTTAACAACCATAAAAAGAGAAATTGACAGTAACACAATAATAGTGGGGGGTTTTAACACCCCACTAACATCAGTGTACACATCATTTAGACAGAAAATCAATATGGAAACACAGGTTTAAATGACACATTAGGCCAGATGGAGTTACTTGATATTTATAGAGCATTCCATCTGAAAGTAGCAGAATACACATTCTTCTCAAGTGCACATAGAACATTTTCCAGGACTGACCACATGCTGGGCCACAAAGCAAGCCTCAGTAAATTTTAAAAAATTGAAATTTATTGAATTTCACAACATTATGAGATTACAAATCAACTACAAGAAAAAAACGGTAAAAAACCCACAAACACGTGGAGGCTAAACAATATGCTACTAAACAACCACTGGATCACTGAAGAAATCAAAGACGAAATCAAAAAATACCTAGATACAAATGAAAACAAAAACACGATGATCTAAAACCTATAGGATGCAGCAAAAGCACTTCTAAGAAGTTTATAGCAATACAATCTTACCTCAGGAAACAAGAAAACTCCCAAATGAACAACCTAACCTTATACCTAAAGCAAATAAAGAAAAGAACAAACAAAACCCAAAGTTAGCAGAAGGAAAGAAATCATAAAGATCAGAGCAGAAATAAATGAAATAGAGACGAAAAATACAAAAGATCAATGAAACTTAAAGCTGGTTCTTTGAAAATATAAACAAAATTGATAAACCTTTAGCCAGAGTTATCAAGAAAAAAGGGGTGAAGGCTCAAATCAAAATTAGAAATGAAAAAGGAGAAGTTACAACAGACTCCACAGAAATACAAAGGATCATAAGAGACTATTACAAGCAACTGTATGCCAATAAAATAGATAACCCAGAAGAAATGGACAAATTCATAGAAAGGTACAATCTCCCAAAACTGAACCAGGAAGAAATAGAAAATATGAACAGACCAATCACAAGTGCTGAAATTGAAACTGTGATTTAAAAACTCCCAACAGGGCTTCCCTGGTGGCGCAGTGGATAAGAATTTGCCTGCCAATGCAGGGGACACAGGTTCGATCCCTGGTCTGGGAATATCCCACATGCTGCGGAGCAACTAAGCCCCTGTGTCACAACTACTGAAGCCCGTGTGCCTAGAGCCCATGCTCTGCAACAAGAGAAGCCACCACAATGAGAAGCCCGAGCACCACAATGAAGAGTAGCCCCTGCTCGCCACAACTAGAGAAAGCCTGCATGCAGCAATGAAGACCCAACACAGCCAAAAATAAATAAATAAATATTTAAAATTTAAAAACAAACAAAAACCTCCCAACAAACAAAATCCAAGACCAGATGGCTTCACAGGTGAATTCTATCAAACAGTTAGAGAAGAGTCAACACCTATCCTTCTGAAACTATTTTTAAAAATTGCAGCAGTAGGAACACTCCCAAACTCATTCTGTGAGGCCACCATCACTCTGATACCAAAACCAAAGATACCACAAAAAAAGAAAATTACAGGCCAATATCACTGATGAACATAGACGCAAAAATCCTCAACAAAATACTAGCAATCTGAGTCCAACAACACGTTAAAAGGATCTACACCATGATCAAGTGGGATTTATCCCAGGGATGCAAGGATTTTTCAATATCTGCAAATTAATCAGTGTGATACTCCACATTAACCAACTGAAAAGTAAAAACCATATGATCATCTCAATAAATGCAGAAAAAGCTTTTGATAAAATTCAACACCCAATTATAAAAACTCTCCAGAAAGTGGGCATAGAGGGAACATATCTCAACATAATAAAGGCCATATATGACAATCCCACAGCTAACGTGTGAAAAGCTAAAAGTATTTCCTCTAAGATCATGCACAAGACAAGAATGTCCACTCTTGCCACTTTTATTCAACGTAGTTTTGGAAGTCCTAGCCATGGCAATCAGAGAAGAAAAAGAAATAAAAGGAATCCAAATGGGAAAAGAAGTAAAACTATCACTGTTTGCAGATGCCATGATACTATACATAGAAAATCCTAAAGATGCCACCAGAAAACTACTAGAGCTCATCGATGAATTTCGTAAAGTTGCAGGACACAAAATTAATACACAGAATTCTGTTGCATTTCTTTATGCTAACAATGAAAGATCAGAAATTGAGGAAACAATCCCATTTACCATCACATCAACAAGAATAAAATGTCTAGGAATAAACCTAAGGAGGCAAAAGACCTGTACTCCAAAAACTATTAAGACATTGATGAAACATCAAAGATGACACAAAACAGATGAAAATACATACGATGTTCTTAGATTGGAAGAATTAACATTGTCAAAATAACTATACTGCCCACGGCAATCTACAGATTCAACGCAATCCCTCAAATTACCAATGGCATTTTTGCAGATCTGGAACCAAAAAAAAAAAATCCTAAAATTTGTATGGAAACACAAATTCTTGAGAAAGAAAAACAGAGCTGGAGGCTTCAGGCTCCCTGACTTCAGAGTATACTATAAAGCTACAGTAAACAAAACAGCATGGTATTGGCACAAAGACAGACTTACAGATCAATGGAACAGGATAGAAAGTCCACAAATAAACCGACACACTTATGGTCAATTATGTACGACAAAGGAGGAAAGAAAATACAATGGAGAAAAGACAGTCTCTTCAATAAGTGGCACTGGGAAAACCGGACAGCCACATGTAAAAGAATGAAATTAGAACACTCTCTAACACCATACACAAAACTAAACTCAAAATGGATTAAAGACCTAAATGTAAGAACAGATACTATAAAACTCTTAGAGGGAAACATAGGCAGAACGTTCTTTGACATAAATCGCAGCAATATCTTTTTGGATCAACCTCCCAAAGTAATAAAAATAAAAAGAAAATAAACAAAGAGGACCTTAATACACTTAAAAGCTTTTGTATAGAAATGGAAACCATAAATAAAATGAAAAGATAACCCACAGAATGGGAGAAAATATGTGCAAATGATGCAACCGACAAGGGATTAATCTCCAAAATATACCAGCTCACGCAACTCAATATTAAAAAACAAACAACCCAATCAAAAAAGGGGCAGAAGATCTAAATAGACATTTCTCCAGAGATGACATCCAGATGGCCGACAGGCACATGAAAAGATGCTCAGCATCACTAATTATCAGAGAAATGCAAATCAAAACTACAATGAGGTATCACTTCAAAGCGGTCAGAAAGGCCATCATCAAAAAGTCTACAAACAATAAATGCTGGAAAGGGTATAGAGAAAAGGGAAAACTCCTACACTGTTGGTGGGAATGTAAATTAGTACAGCCACTATGGAGAACATTATCGAGGGTCTGTAAAAAAATAAAAATAGAGCTACCGTATGATCCGGCAATCCCATTCCTGGGCATATATCCAGAGAAAACTCTCATTTGAAAAGATACATGAACCCCAATGTTCACTGCAGCACTATTTACAACAGCCAAGACATGGAAGCAACCTAAATGTCCACTGACAGATGAATGGATAAAGAAGATGTGGTATACACACACACACACACACACACACACACACACACACACACACATACACAAGGAATACTACTCAGCCATAAAAAAGAATGAAATAATACCATTTGCAGCAATGTGGATGGATCTATCATACTAAGTGAAGTCAGACAGACAAATATCATATGATATCGCTTATATGTGGAATCTAAAAAAATGATACCAATGAACTTATTTACAAAACAGAAATAGACTCAGAGATTTAGAAAACAAACTTATGGTTACCACAGAGGAAAGGTGGGGGGCAAGGGATAAAGTAGGAGGTTGGGATTAACATATACACACTATTATATATAAAATAATCAACAAGGACCTACTGTATAGCACAGGAAACTCTACTCAATACTCTGTAATAACGTATATGGAAAAAGAATAGATATATGTATAATGAATCGCTTTGCTGTACACCTGAAACTAACACAACGTTGTAAATCAACTATATGCTAATATAAAATAAAAAAATTTGTAAAAGAAATAGTAATATTAAAAAATATATTGTACAACATGGGGAATAAAACAAATATTTTATAAGTATAAATGGAGTATAACCTCTAAACATTGTGAATCCCTACACTGTACACTGTAACATGTAATATTGTACATCAACTACTCAATATAAAAAAGAAGCACTGAAAAAGTTTTCAACCTCACCAATAAAATACGAATCAGACAAGGTAGCTTTTTTTTTTTTTCCCCTCCAGACGGAAAACAATTTTAAGGTTTGTTAATTCCCAGTGTTGGTGTGGGTATTTGGAAATAGACACTTTCATGGCCTTTCTGAGAGCAGTTTAACACTAATAAAAATTCAAATGCAAATTATTCTTTGACTTAGCAGTTCCATTTCTAAAACTATATCCTATAGAAATATAGCCCCAAATCTACAAAGATACACATAGAACGATGTTCACTGAAGCATCTTCTGCAACAGCAAAAGTGAGAGTAATTTCAACATCCACCAATAGGGAAATGTTTAAATAAATTATGATACATGTATACTGTGGACTACTCTGAATATTTAGAAAAATTGAGAGCTATGAAACTAATAGATTGAAACACTGCATATGGTTAATAGTAGCTATCTGCAGGGAACGAGACTGGCTGTGAGTGGTTGTAGGGGGAGAATGATAAAGAGAATTCAACAATACAAATTTCATAATGTAAAAAGTAAACAAAGATGACATATACCTTTTGTAATAAAATAAAACAGCAGCCCTAGGGAAATTTTTAAAATTTTTATTTCTGTTATCCTTCACTCAAGAACATTTTCAGATGCTTTATATCTGCAACTGAAATAGAGTAATTTTAAAACCTTTTCCATGTAATAAATATTAAACCAGCATACAATCATTAAAAATGGCTTTTTGAAAAGCAAAACGTGTATGCTGCAGAACATTTACAAAATATAGAAGGAATAAAGAAAATAAAATCACTCAATGCCACCACTCCAAGATGACTACCCTTATGGTGGTATATTTCGTCCCTTTCTTTTTTTGTCTGTGGATATAAATGCCAGTTCTCTATCCCTAGACCAGACCTTTTGCTTATCTTCAGATCTACATAGATAAATGCAACTAACAAAAGTTGCAGTTTGAACATATCCAAAATTGAACTAGTATTCCCTATCCCTATTGCAGCTGCTCTTATTCTGCTGATCCATATTGGTCAATAAACAGAACTACCATCTACACAGATGCTCCAGACAGAAACCTGGGGACCATCCATGAACACTCCTCCTTTTACAACCTCTTACCAATTAAGATGTCCTGTTGATTCTGTATCACAAGTCTCTCCTGGACCCATTCACATCTCAGTTCACACTGCCATCACCCTACTTCAGGACACCATTTCTCAACTAGAAACAGAATTTAAATTAGCCTTCTTATATCCAGTTTTGCTGCCCCGCCCCCATTAATTGCACTGTAGGTTAGGTAATCTTTCTAGAAACATGCATTTCAATAAGTCATTTATCCACTTAAAACTATTCTACACCCCAAACAATAAAGAACATATTCCTTAACATAGTACATAAGGCCCTCCATCACTCTTCTGCAACAAGCCCCAGTCTCCTCTTTATTCTCTCCCTGCATTCAGTGATGCTGCCTTACGGAACTTACTGCATAGTGCCTGGCTCATTGAAGTTTACGCTTCAAAATATGTGATGAAAATTGCTAGAATGTTCAACAACTTTCAGCTCTTATACAGTCTCTGACCTTAACACTTTGGCACAGGCTACTCTGTCTGCCATGAACATTCTCTTCTTACCTATTCCTTCACATAGTTAACTTTGATTCCTCTTTCAGGTCTCAGTTTAACAATCATTTCCTTTGGGGATCCTTTCCTACCCTCTAGATGGGGTCAAGTTTCTCTGTTCCCACGGCACACCATACTTTCCCTACCACAATAAAACACTCTTCATTGCAATTATTAGTTTTTTTGTTCAATTATCACGGCTTCTCAGTAGCAAGATGCTCTGTGAGGGCAGAGACTACTACTTCCTCATTGCAATATGCCTACTCCTATCATAGTGCTTGGTACATTGCAGGCTCTCAATATATATGTGTTCAATTAATATAGCCTGAATATCTTCTGTTTCCTTTCCAGATCCAGGGTCCACCTCTCTCAACCACGTTCTGCTCCAGAAGCCTGATCTTGCCTTCTAGCTGAGTTGGGTTAGTGGGGAGCCCTGGCAGATCAAAGGGATGGAAGAGAGCAGATGCAGATATTTATTCTTGCAGGGGTTGCCTTGGGCACGCTGCATTTCTCTACTGAAGGTCACAGCTCCTCTCAAGGTGGCTCTCTCTCAATGACTCTTTCTCCCTGTCCTTTGGCCCTTCAGGTGACAGCAGCCCAAACTGTTTCTAGCCCCAAATACTACATTATCCCTTATGGTTTTCCTATGATCTGCTTACATCTTTGTAAACAATCCTTTTAGGCCCCCCCATGGCCCAGAGCTATACTATTTTGAATGTGCCTTCTGTTTCCTACAGGGAAATGGCATGGAAGAGAATGCCAAATTTATAATCTTAATTATGTTTTTTATAAAATTGGTATATCGTAAAATAAGGTTTCCAGAAGACTCAAAAGAAAAAAAAAAACGATTTCAACAATGACATGATGGTTTTGCCTCTCACAGATATACAAACAGCTCTCTAGTTGACATGTGAATTGTGTTTTCCTCTTTGCTATTATTAAAAGGTCTCTAAAGAAAATTCTGTTCAACAATTTTTTTTCTTATATCCTTAGAATGGGAATTAGAAGGGGTCAAAGAGTATAACTTTGTTCAAATACACATAGAAACTGCCCCCCAGAAAGTTTATACAAATTACAGTCCACTAGTCATACTCAGGCATGCCCAGTTCACTGTCCCCTTGCCACTACTTTACTGTGCATACTGCAGCCTGGCAAAGAACCACTGACTGTTTACCAATGCCAGGCAAAGGGGGAAAAGTCAATCTCTTTCATCATTAATCTGACAATGTTACACCATGAAATGAGATTAAAGTACACTAGGCTTTGTTAGAAGAACTGGGTTTGATATCTAACTTCTCTAATTAGCTACTGGTCTTTTCTTCCTGAGCTTTAGTGTCCTCTTTAAGTGGGGATAAATATTACCTACCTTGCAGGTTGTCGTGAGGTTTATAAAAGATAAGTTTAAAAGCAAATAGCAGAGTTACTGGTTCTCAAGAAATGTTTTGCTGTGTTCTTTATAATCTTTCTGATGCTTCCCTTGGATTTTATGGCTCTCATTCTCCTGTATAAATGTCTTCTAAGTAAATTTTCCTTTCAATAATAAGCTCACAACACAAGTTCTCTCTTGAGGTTAAAAAAAAGCAAACAAAAAAAAATACAAACCACAAAACACCATCTTTCCTTTTCACAGATATGAACCAATGATTTCTTTGTTTTAAGAAGTCAACCCTAGAAGTGTAGAGTATGAACTATCTCAGTAATAGGCAACAACATTCTGTATACTTCCTTAATACTATAATCTTATCTACTTTATCATATAGTTAGGATCAAATCTTTAATTTTGAAAGATGTCTGCTTGTTCACAGATAATTATTTATTTAAAAAAATTAAGAAAATGATTTATTGACTATCACTGCCAGGCAAAGAAGGAATATAAACCCAAGTAGGACACAAACCCTGACCCTGAGGAAGATATAATCTGCAAGGCAAAATGGACAAGCAATCTCATTACAAAGTTATGAGCACCATGGTAAACCTATGAAGTGCTATACGAATATAGAGGAAACACGATCAACACTTGTGTATGGAGGAACTGGGGGGATGTAGGAGGGTGACAGGGAAAGTGGGAGAGCAGATACTGGGTAGAGCCCTGAAGATTGATTAGAAACTTGTCTTTGGGAAAAGGAGAGAAAGTTTATCTCTAGACAAGTGGAACAGCTGGTACAAATACATGAAGTATCACAGCCCCTGGCACTGCTGGGGAGAATACTGGGGGCATGGTTCAGCTGAAGTAAACAGCTGTTAGAGGGAAAGGTTGGTAGGAAATCAGCCACTAAAGAAGGGTAAGGGCCTGTTTAAGGACTGAATTGTGTCCTTCCTCCAGTTCACATATTGAAGCCCAAACCCCCAATGTAACTGTATTTGGAGACAGGGCCTTTAAGGAGATAATTAAGATTAAATGGGGTCATAAGGGTGGGGCCTAATTCAATAGGACTGGTGGGTCCTTATAAAGAGGAAGACACACTAGGAGTGCATATGCCCAGAGAAAAGGTCACGTGAGGACACAGCCAGAAGGAAGTCATTTGTAAGCCAAGGAGAAAGGTCTCACCCAGAAAGAAATCAACCCTGCTGGTCCCTTGATCTTGAACTTCCAGCCCCCAGAACTATGAGAAAATCATTTACTGTTGTTTAAGCCACTCTGTGGTATTTTGTTATGGTAGCCCTAGCAGACTAAGATAGACTTAATTGCAAAGGTTCTTGAAAATCACAAAAGAGAGTCTGCCTATGATCTCAAAGTCCCATATTTCTCAAACTTGGGTTCAAGTGTGCCTAAGATAACCAAATATGTGTTTAGAAAGGAGACCCAGGCACCCTGGGGGGAATGAATTTGAAGGTGGAAAACCTGGAAGCAAGAAAACAAGAGGCCACTGCAAAGTTACTGAGATGAAGAGGATCTGAATTAGGGCCTCTCTAATGTAGAATTAAAATTGCTATGTAAATAAAATACAGTAAATCCCCTACATACGAACAAGGTCCATTCTGAGAGCGCATTTGTAAGTCCAATTTGTTCATAAGTCCAACACAGTTAGCCTAGGTACCCAACTAACACAATCGGCTATACAGTACTGTACTGTAATAGGTTTATAATACTTTTCACACAAATGATACATAAAAAACAAACACAAAAAATAAAGAAAACATTTTTAATCTTACAGTACCTTGAAAAGTACAGTAGTACAGTACAATAGCTGGCCTACAGGGGCTGGCATCGAGTGAACAGGCAAGAAGACTTACTGACTGAAGGAGGGAGAGGAGGTGGGAGATGGTAGAGCTGAAGGATCCTCAGCAATAGGAGACGGAGGGCAGGCTGCAATCTCACTCACGGCTGACGCTGATGGCACAGGTTCTGGTTCCTTGCTGGATTCAATTCTATCTACCCTCTTGAAAAAATGATCCAGTGATGTCTGGGTAGTAGCTCTTTTTCCCTTGTCATAGATGACACGGTAGCACTGCACTGCATTCTGAATGCCTGCTGCAACCTTCGTGTACTGTTCTACATTCAGGTCCTGTGCCTCAAAAACGAACAGTGCCTCCCCAAATAAAGAAAAGAAAATCCCCTTGCCATTTCCTGCATCGTGAATCTCTTTGGTTCTTCAGTTACTCTTTCTTCTTCTTGTGTCTTCATCCTTTCTCTGGGCCTCCAATTCCGTCAGGTCTTTATTAGTAAGCTCCTCGTTTTACACAGCAAGGAGTTCAGTGAAGTCGTCCTCTTGCAGACCTAGCTCCAGCTTTTCGCTGAGAGTCATTACGTTGCTCTTTGGACTCCATCCACCTTCTCAAACCCATGAAAGTCATCAACAAACTGCAGGCAAAGGTTCTTCCAAACCCCATTCATGGTGACAGCCGTAACCTCATGCCAAGAAAAGTCAATGTTTTTTATGGCCTTGTAGATGTTATAGTCCCTCCAAAATTGTTGCAAGGTTCTTCTCGATTCATCACTCGCCTTTACTGCCTAACGAAAAGTGTGATGTAAAAAATATTTTTTGAAAGTCACTATAACTCCCTGGTCCATAGGTTGGATAAGTGATGTACTATTTGGTGGCAGATGGCAGATACTTTGACTTTGGGATGAAAGTTGTCCATGAATGGAGGGTGGCCCGGAGCACTGTCAAGCAGCAAAAGAATGTTGAATGGGAGATCCTTCTCCACGCAGTATTTCTCTACCTCTGGGATAAAGTGGTGGAAAAACCAGTCCTGGAAAATGGCCTGTGTAACCCAGGCTTTGGGGTTATTCTTCCATACAAGAGAAGCCCTTGGCTATGTTTTTAAGGGTCTTGGGTTCTCTGAATGATAAACTAAGAGAGGCTTCAGCTTCACATCACCGGAAGCATTGCCACCAGACAGAGTCATCCTATCCTTTGGTGCCTTATAGCCTGGCATCAACTTTTCCTCCTTACTGATGTAATGTCAGTCTGGCATCCTCTTCCAGTACAGTCCTGTCTCATCCACATTAAAAACCTGCTCAGGTAAACACGTGCCTTCAATAATTTCTCAAAGCGTTTCATGAAATTCCCAGGGAACTACCGTATCTGCACTCGCTGCCTCACCACTTACTTTTACGTTGTGAGGTTAGCTCTAGCCTTGAACCGATGAAACCAGCCATGGTTGGCGTTAAAAGATGAGCCCTCTGATTCTCTGCTGTTTCTTCTTCAAGTCTTCATAAAGGCTTTTAATTTTCTCTTGAATCAGCATTAAGCTGAGCGGGACTCGACGCTGATGCTGATCCTGCATCTACACACCGAGAAGTTTCTCCATCTCCTCCATCACTTTTCCACGCTTCTTTGATATTATTGTCAACATCATCGGCACAGCAGACTTCACAAGTTCCGTGATCTTGCCCTTGTTCTTTAGAATCATGCCAATGGTTGAACAATTCATGTTATAAGAACGAGCGACGTCTACCATCTTTTTGCCTCGCTCCACTCTCTCAATTATTCACTTCTGTTTCCATCGTTATTACTTGGCGCTTCTTAGCAGTACCAGCTACATCACCACTGCTTTTACACCTGCTTCCGGACATCATGGGCTTGAAATAAAGATACTATACTACTGTACTCTACACAGCACTGTAAAGTACACAAAAGCACAACCACTTGTAGAGGATGCACGCACGTGACGATGTATGCCAGACACGTGAACTTACATGATTGGACATCGAACACACATTCGCATCTTTGAAAGTTCACGACTTGAAGGTTTGTATGTATGGGACTTACTGTACAGTGAATACTTTTGGCCTAAATGGTCTCATAATTGTCTTAAAAACACTTGCCACCGAAGATTTAGTAGGTGCATCTAAATACCTCCTGCGTAACTGTTACAATGGCCTACAATAGTACTAAAAGATGTCAACAGACACAATTGGAAGATAGAAAAGTTTGCTGTGCAGGAAGGAGGCAAGATAGGGGACACTAATTTTTACTACCCTACTACAACCTGTTTCATTTGTTGGGTATTAGTTTTACCCCTCCTTTCCTCTGTTATGCTGAAGAGTTGGTAAAACCAATCCCCTCCACCTGTACTCTATGTCAGCATTTTGAAACCTGCAGATGGGTCAAGAAATTGATTGAGGAGATCATTAAAACAAAACAAAAAAAACCCCAAACCAAAACAACAAAAAACCCGCACCAACAACAGACTGGAATAGAAGACAATACAAATGACATCACAAGTAGTAAGGATAACTATTACCGTAAGAAACTTGTTTCAGTAATATGTGTACATGTGTGCTCGCACCAGATAGCAAAGATAAAATTTATTTCCTACTGAGGGCTGTGGCCAAAAAGTTTAAAAGAGACTGCTCTAGATTCTGCTTAGAACCCCTTAGAATTCTCACTCATTAGCTTCCTGTCTCCATCTCCAATCTCTTTCTCACTTTTAGTTTTTTCCCATCAAAATGTAAACACTAAAGTATCTCCTGAGTGTCTCCTCTCAGATCCCAGTGCCTCCATGTCAGTTAAGCTTCTGGAAGAGATAACTACAATCTCAGCATGGACTTTCTCACCTCCATTGTTTCTCAATCCACTGCAAGCTGGTTTGGGCCTCCACCTGCTACTGCAGGTTAAAGACCTCCAAGTGCACTTTGGGATTCCTCTCTATTTAACCCTTGAGCAGCACCTGACATCGTTTACCTCCTAAAACACACTTCTTTGGGCTAGTTTCACTCTCTCCTGATTTTCCTCTTACTTCTTTGGCCACTAAATTTCCTTTGCAGCCTGCTTCTCTTCTGCCCATCCTTTAAATGCTGATTTTTTTAGGCAGTCTTTCCACTCAACAGGGGTAGTCTCTCAATCTTTAAGTAGCTTCAATTTCTATCCCTGCGCTATGGTTTCCACATCTCTAGTCCTGATTTCATTCCTAACATCCAGACCTGGCTTCCATTTTTACATGGCATAAAAGATGTGTCAATCCAGAAGCTTAACTTTCTGGAATAATTTTCATTTCAACCTTTAGCATTTTACCCTTTAGTTATACCAAACTACCCACTTATGGTTTCAGTCTAACAGCATATGCTTAGTTATACCAAACTACCCACTGATGGTTTCAGTCTAACAGCATATACTATGAAATCAGACTTCCTGGGTTTGAACCCCAATTCCAACACTTACTGTGTGACCCTGAGTAAGTTACTAGATTACTCTGTGCCTGAGTTTTCTCATCCACAAAATGGTAAAAATAACAGAACCTAACTTTAAAAGTTACAGAGAATTAAGTGAGTTAATACATATAAAGCTCCTAAAAGCATGCCTGGCACATAGCAAACATTCGGTAAGTATTACTTTATTTATGCTACTGGGTCTTCCAATACCACATACATACAAAACTTGACTGTATGCTATTCTTGTTATGGGCTCTACATTTTGGTTCCTTGATTAACCTACAGATTAGGATTTCAGGTTATTTTAGAAAATTACTACTTTTATACCTCACTCACATTCTTTGTTGGGGCTCCCTCTCTTCAATCTTGATGACTTAAAGTGTCATCTTGAACACTTTAAGTCTTGAAGTTATAAGGGGCCTCAATAATCACCTCAAGTGACCTTTCCACCCAACACAATAATATTTTCTAACCTCTGTCATCCAACTGCTGAACCACTGCCCATCATTGCCAGTTTCACTTCTGAGCACCAGCACTTTGCCAGGCCAAAATCTGCTTCCCTGTAATTTCCACCCAACCTCTGTCTGACCTTCAGATCACCTTCAGTAAGGCAGCTCCCTTTCCCACATGGCAGTTCTTATACCTTAAGTCCCTCCCACCCCCTAAGTTAAACTAGTTCCTCCAGTCATTTCTCGTATGAAATGATTTCTAATCCTTTGACTACTCTGGACACCTCTGAGTTCCAATCTGTACCTGAACTCATTGAAATATTGCAGGTTTGGTTTAATGGTCAAGACTAACACCCCCATCACTAGGTATTATAATTTTATTATAAGGGCTTAATTTTATGAAAGCATAAAAACTCTAGTACTAATGCTGGTGGCCAGGCAACTATTTTGATTTCAGTTATTCATCTTCCTAAGTTTTCTTCTTTCTTATCACCATTTCACAGCCACACTATGGGCTTGTTATTACAAAGTTCTGCTTCAACTCCTAGATCTTTAATTTTGTCCCCTAATCCTATCTCAATCACGTCAGCCCTACTGGCCTCCTAATACTCTCACCATTTCACCAAGACTACCAATATTCTCAGGTACCAAGAATTCCCTTTTCTCAGGCACAGTTTGCTTCACAGCACTGTCTTAAACTCATCAGGCCAACCACACTATTCCTCAATGATCACCTCAACCATCACCTCTTCTGCTCTTACATAAAATGCTGCAGAAGAGAAATACCAAGTCATATAGGCCTGCACCTGCACCCAAGTCCAGAATTCCTGCCTTCATGTTCAAGCCACAGTATACCAGGAATTCCTAGAGGTACTGGGGTAAGTCGTTAAGTGCCAGAGGGTACTTGAGTTAGCCTGCCTGGATTCAAATTCAGATCTATCTTTACAAACTTGTGACTTGGGCAAGTTAGTCAGCTTCGATTATTCTCACCTGTATAACAGGGATAATAAATTCACAGGGTTGTTCAGAGTAGTAAATGATATAATGCAAGTAAGGTTCTTAGTTCATTGCTCTTGCTGCAAGTAAATGCTCAATGAATGTTCCCTGTTGTCATAATTATTATTTGTGTGTGCATGGTAAACTATGGAAATTATATGCCTCTGTGGGTTTTCTTCTAGGGAGAACACTCCATAATTTCCACTGATTTTCAATGGCTTCTTGCCTCCTCTCCAGCTGTCAAAAATTTTAGTCCTTCTCTGGGGAACCTCAAGATCTAATGGAGGGCTTCCCTGGTGGCACAGTGGTTGAGAATCTGCCTGCCAATGCAGGGGACACGGATTCGAGCCCTGGTCTGGGAAGATCCCACATGCCGCGGAGCAACTAGGCCCGTGAGCCACAACTACTGAACCTGTGCTCCACAACAAAAGAGGCTGCGACAGTGAGAGGCCCGCGCACCGCAATTAAGAGTGGCCCCCGCTCGCCGCAAGTAGAGAAAGCCCTCGCACAGAAACGAAGACCCAACACACCCAAAAATAAATAAATAAATAAATTTATAATTTAAAAAAAAGGATCTAATGGAACATTTACAGATACACATATATATCCGTGGTCATCACCAATCTACACTTTTCTTTTTTTTTTTTTTTTTTTTTGGCGGTACGCGGGCCTCTTACTGTTGTGGCCTCTCCCGTTGCGGAGCACAGGCTCCGGACGCACAGACTCAACGGCCATGGCTCACGGGACCAGCTGCTCCGCGGCATGTGGGATCTTCCCAGACCAGGCATGAACGCGCGTCCCCTGCATCGGCAGGCAGACTCTCAACCACTGCGCCACCAGGGAAGCCCTACACTTTTCTTAACAGTCTATCTCTACTCATGTTTTCGTATTTGGATTTATTCCATTTTGTCCTTAATTTTATGTTGTCTACAATTACTTTTTATTTGACTAAGTCTCAAACCTACCATTAGAATTTAAGTTTTCTGAGGGCAAGAACTTTAGGTGCTTCTGTATCCCATACAGCAGTCTACAAATGTTAAAAGACCAATATACACCAGGTGAACAGAATACAATTACCTAACTCTTTAAGATAATCGACTTCTGATCTAATTCTCATGGTAGAAATTAACTTGTAGTAATGAAATAGAGCAGGACCCTATGGTCCTTTCCCCCCCACATCCTCCGCCTGCCTTTTGCCTGTAGAAAAACTTTGGTCAGTGAATAAGTTTAGGGCTTCCCTGGTGGTGCAGTGGTTGAGAGTCCGCCTGCCGATGCAGGGGACACGGGTTCGTGCCCCGGTCCGGGAAGATCCCACATGCCACGGAACAGCTGGGCCCATGAGCCATGGCCGCTGAGCCTGCGCGTCTGGAGCCTGTGCTCCACAACGGGAGAGGCCACAACAGTGAGAGGCCCGCATACCGGAAAACAAACAAACAAACAAACAAACAAAAAAAAGAGTAAGTTTAATTAGAGAACTGAGAAAATACGGAAGCAAAGGAAAACGGTCAAACAGGACCAAATAATAATAATTTACTCATTCAGCAAAGTCAAGGACCTTTAGTTCCTCTTCAAGGGCTGTAGATAATATTCTGAGCCATATACTTTGAGCTGTTTTGTAGATACTGAAATGCTCGCCAGGTGGAAGAAGTTAACTACATGATGACTAGATTAGCCATGACATAAGCTGCCACAATTCCAAGAACTGGCCTCAAAGAAATGGGAACAAACCGACCCTGGAACTGAAGACTAGCTGTACTTAAAACAATAAAGATTATGCTGCACGACCAATTTCAAGATGACTGTCAGAGCTGCCTGTGTTGTTTCTACATGTAGCCCCCTCCCTCCGCCTATAAAAGGTCTTACCGACTGACTGTCCGGGAAGGGGGTGTGGGAATCAGTCTTTGGACACGAGCGGCCCTCCCGCCCCCAGATGCCTGCCTCTGAAATAAAGCAAACTTTCCCTTCCACCAACTTTGCCTCTTTATTGGCTTTTGAATGGCGAGCAGCCGGACCCCACTTTTAGTAATAGTAATAAGAGAACAGAAATGACAGAAAATACTTTCCAAATAAAGTTATCAAAGATCTTCTTTGAAGCTATCTTTTCCAGAATTTAACGTTGAGTTTATCTGTTAAAGTACTTTGTTAATTGCAATATACTTAATTCACTTAACTCAATGAAATTAATTCAAATAAGCCAAATAAAGAATACTATTTGAATTCTAGCTAGTTATTCCTTCACAGGACACTGTAAACACCAAAACCAAACTTTCAAGAGAATTCTATCCCAACCTCATTCCTAACCCTCTGCTAAGGATTACTCCCTACTCCAAGCACTTGCATTTTCCCTCTCAGCCCTGCGGCCAAACACGTGACTATCCTTAGCTTTCAAAGTACAGGTTTCCCTGGCTATGCGAAAGTAAAGCATGAAAGCTTTAATAAGCCAAAACTGCATAAAGCGAAGAAGCAATTACCGTAACACACACCTTGCTAATGGATGCACAACATAAATCCAGATAAAGCACAGATGCTCACAGACACAGTTCAAAGTTATGGCGGCTTGATGCTGTAAAGCGAACTTTCGAAAAGCGGGAGAAACCTGTACCTCCAAGGGTGAATTATTTACACCTGTGAGGGTTAAGCCCTAAAATGTGATAAACCCTTTCTTATTTTATAAATCAGGCTTTGAGTCCCACGTTCTATACCAATGAGAACTTTTCTCAGACTTTTATATCCATATTTCTCATTCCTCAGTATTAGGGAAAGGGGACGACGTTTGCCAGACCACTTTACCAAACTCCCCTCCCTCAAATCTGGCCCCAGGCGAGCCCGGACAAACAGCATCTTCTTCAACGCTCGCCTCACCTGCCTTGTGGAAGAGGCAGGAGAGGCCAATGCCTCCGACTGCGTCTTTTATCACTCAGTTCGGGGTGACAGCAAGGAGAAGCCCAGGGTCTGAGCGGTTTCTTACCGGCGAAGCGGATCTTCACGAGATCCAGCGGGTGCAGCGCGAGGTTGGAAAGGACCCCGCCGGTAACGCCCGCCACCAGATTCTCGTACCGGACGTGGCGGAATACTGTGCTCCACGCCGACGACCCGGACGCCGACTGGCCCTGGCCCGTCATGGGCTCAGGGCCCGGTGATGCCGTGGAAGTGGGACGAGATGCAGTGGCCGCCACCGTGGCGACGGTCGCCACGCTGGAGCAGAAACCGCAGGGCACGAGCCCACTTCCGGAACCCGCGCGTGGAGTCACACACCTGGGCGCGGGATGAAGCCTAGAGACCCAGGAGCTAGGGGTACAGAAGTGCGCTGCCGCACGCCACGCCTACCCGGAGGAGAGCGAGAAGGGGGCGGGGCGCCTCCGCCAAGTTCCCGCCCCGCCTCGCCCACCTCGGCGGCTGGCTTAGGCCGAAGGGCGTGGATGGGAGAACACCACTGAAGCACCGCCCCCAGCCAACCTTTGTCCGCAAAACTACGGAGCACCGCAGGGCCCAGCGAAACCCGATTTCCGCTCCGTGGAAGTCACGTGACAGGAAGTAGTCTAGAAGAAGCGGAAGTGGTGTGTGTTCGTGGAGGAGGCGGCGGCGGCGGCAACAGCAACTTGAAGGGGAAGGCTCGTGGAGTCGGGAAGAACTAGGAGCAAGATGAAGGTGAAGATGTTGAGCCGGAACCCGGACAGCTATGTCCGCGAAACCAAACTGGACTTACAGAGAGGTGAGACAAGTTAGTCGGGAGTCCACCAGGCTTGGATCTGGCCTCGGTTTCCACCGAATAAAGCTGGAGGGGAGCCTGGTGTTCCACTCTCGTTCTTTTCCTGTTCCTTTTCGCCAGGGCATAAAGCCGTTCTGGTACTGGGTAGCAGAACCCTTGTTTTCAAGTACTTTTTCTAATAACTTTCTCTAGTGGTAAGAGGGAAAGTTAGTTATATGGGGAAATGATTCCACCTCTCCCTTTCCAGCTGCTGCTCCTTGATTGTTCTCAGGTTCCTGTTGAAGAAAAGAGGAACTTGAGTGAGCCAAACTCGTGGATTGAAGGATTTAACAATTGAGCAGACCTTTAAACTTTTCCCGTTGCTCTAACTTTTGGCTAATTTACTCCTTAAAATTACGTCCTTCTGGATGTGGGAAGAGATAAAGGTGAAACGTAAAGCCATCAGTTCTCTCTTAAAAACTTGTGGAGAAGTTTGATGTGGGAATGGCTAAAATGAAATTAATGAGCTTTATTTTTCTGTTACTGGGTGTCTTCTTCCCCCATTAACATGCTGACTGCTTATGAATTATAACTCGTGATACCTAAGTGACAAGGGACCATCCATGTATGAACAGACTATTCTAAGCGAAGAGAATAACAGGTGCAATGCCTTAAGGCATAAAAAAAGGCCATGTCTTCGGAGTTTGAGTAAGGGGTTAAGCCGTAGAAGGTGAGGCTGGAACAATATTTCACTATCATTGAGTCGTGGAGAATATATATATATATATATATATATATATATATATAAAATGAGCAATGTTAAGTAAATATATGGTCTCTGCTCTCAAAATGTTTACAGGTTAAGTAACAAAACAATAATGCTTCTAAAATGCAAATTAGGTTGTGTCATTTGGACTTGACATCATCCCTATTCCTTGAACTTGGTCCCATCTTCCTCTTCAGTTTCACCAGTGATTACTTTTCCCACAACTAGCTTACATTTACTCTTGCCAGTCTGAGTGCATTTCAGTCATTCTCTTTGAGGCATCCTGTGTCACAAGCCCTTACCCAGTTTCTCTCCTAGCTCTGGGAAGTTTTCTCTGAACAATAGTCTTTCCAAACTTATCCCCTGCACATTTCCCCCCATCCTGTACACACTTAAGCACTCTCCTTCTATGTTTCTGTCACATATTTTTATACTAATATCAGAGTTTTTATTACATTGCCTCGTTATTATTGTGACTATCAGTCTTTCCCATCAGACTGAGCTTGCAGAGAGTGGTATAATCGTATTTGGTTCTATATCCTGTATTTAGACATCACCTGGTACCTAGGAGTTGCATTATTAATGTCTGAATGAAGGAATGAGTGAATGACTGGCTGGTCACAGAATCTTGAGGTTAGGAAGTTGTTAGTTACCTGATCTTGTTGTTAGGGATCTTATTTCTTATAACATCTTCCTATTTCTTTATAGTTTCTGGATGGAAGTGTTAATAGATAACAAAATGGAAAGATTGAAGTATTGGAGCTCTGTGAAACATAAAATAAGGAAGACAATTCCATGATTTTCTGGTAATTTTGGAAAGGTTTTGGACAAAGGGTCTTCAGCTTTTGTATTCTCCACAGTGCTAGGCACAGTGTCCCTGATAAACGTTTTTTGAGTAACAAATAGAATGATTAGCTGAGGAAGACCACAGGAAATATTTAATGTGAATTATTTTATTAAGAGGAATCATTCTTATTTCAGTTCCAAGAAACTATGATCCTACCTTACATCCTTTTGAGGTCCCACGAGAATATGTAAGAGCTTTAAATGCCACCAAACTGGAACGGGTTTTTGCGAAACCGTTCCTTGCTTCCCTGGATGGTCACCGAGACGGAGTCAGTTGCTTGGCTAAACATCCGAAGAGTCTGGCTACTGTCCTTTCTGGGGCATGTGATGGAGAGGCAAGTGTCACTCTAAACGTTGATATTTTAAACTAAAAATAGTTATATTACAAACGTTCTTCCTTTAGTTGTGCGTTACTGTGGGTTTTAACTGTTTTGATTTTATTTTTCTATGTTCTGTTTTCTTTTAATTCTCAATAGTAAATTCTATTTGAATTGGTAATTTCAGTAGTTTCTTATCTAAACCTAAGATATTTAAAATGTATAACTTAAGGCTATTTGACAGTAAGTAATAAGGCTTGCTTACAGTACAGATATTTAACTGTGAGTTTTTTTCCACAGAGAATGTTATTAACAGTTCAACACTTAATTTCCCCACTCTGGCAAAGAAAGAAAGCTTTGAAACACTTTAAACTAGAATCAACAGAGTATTTAACAGGTTCAGTTTTCTGCTTGTTGATATTCTTATCCATAGACATTGCATTATTTTAATCTAGAGGATTTTGTCTTTAGCTGTCTGGTAGAGTGATTTACAGCCTTTTCAGTGTTGAATTTATTTTTCTTGGAATGTACTCCTGTGCCTGAACGTTTTTAATTTATATGTCACTGAAATTTCCTAGTATGCTTTATTGTAGGTTAGAATTTGGAACTTAACTAAACGAAAATGTATTCGTGTGATACAAGCACATGAAGGTTTTGTACGAGGAATATGTACTCGCTTTTGTGGGACTTCCTTTTTTACTGTAAGTATAATGCAATTAAATCATTAACTCTTTTCAACATGTATAAACTGATGTAATTGAATATTTTCTGAGTTCATTTTCATGGTCCAAGGCCCTTTCAGAGTTTCACAATGCAAAATAACTTACTAAAACTTGGAAAAGTCCTGGTTTTCTTTATGTAATCCAGCCTTTTCCATACTTTTTATACATAATTACTTAACATATTACTGAACTAATATTCTATAGGACACTCAGAAGTGGGATTAAAACAAGATGAGTAGGGACTTCCCTGGTGGCACACTGGTTAAGAATCCGTCTGCCAATGTAGGGGACACAGGTTTGATCCCTGGTCTGGGAAGATCCCACATGCTGCGGAGCAACTAAACCCGTGCGCCACAGCTACTGAGCCTGCGCTCTGGAGCCCGTGCTCCACAACAGGAGAAGCCACCGCAATGAGAAGCCCATGCACCAAGAGTAGCCCCCGCTCGCCGCAACTAGAGAAAGCCTGTGTGCAGCAACGAGGACCCAAGGCAGCCAAAAAAAAAAAAAAAAAAAGCCACTTTAAAAAAAGAAAACAAAACAAGATGAGTAATTTGTGCTCCTTTGTCTGTTATTAATACATCATTGAAGGATTTTGTGTATGATAAAATACACATAACATAAAATTTACCATTCTAACCATTTTTAAGTGTACATTTCAGTGGCATTAAGTACATTCACATCATTGTACACCATCACCACTATCACCTTCGCAGACTGAAACTCTGTACCCATTAAATACTAACTCCACATCTCCCACGCCTACCTCCCACCCCCGAGCTACCGGTAATCACTGTTGGACTTTGTGTCTCTGTGTGTCTCATTTATTTCACTTAGTATAATGTCCTTAAGGCTCATCCATGTTGTAGCATGTATCAGAATTTCTTTCCTTTTTAAGGCTGAATAATATTCCATTATATGTATATAGCACATTTTGTTTATCCATTCATCCATCAATGGACGTTTGGGTTATTTCCAACTTTTGGCTTTTGTGAATAATGCTATCATATACAAATACGTGTTCAAGTTCATTGAAAGCTTTTTAATAGGGGAATGACAGAATCTATGCTGAGCTTTGAGATTTTGACAGCAGTAAGTGATCAGTTTGGAGGCTGTTTTAATAGTCTGCATAAGCAATAATAGTCCTGGGGAGTGAAAACAGTTGAAAGTAATTGTTAGGTTTAGGAACATTTTTATTTTGGGGATTAGAAACGGTTTTATGGAGGTATAATTGACATATAGTACTGTGTAAGTTTAAGGTGTACAGCAATAATGATTTGACTTACATGCATCATGAAATGATTATCACAGTAAGTTGAGTGAACATCCATCATCTCATATAAATACAAAATTAAAGAAATAGAAAAAGGATTTTTTTTCTTGTGATGAGAACTCTTAGGATTTAGTCTCAACAACTTTCATATATAACATACAGCCATGTTAATTATATTTATCATGTTGTACATTACATCTCTAATATTTATCTTATAAATAAGTTTGTACCTTTCACTGCCTTCATCCAGTTTCCCCCTTCCACCTATGGTAACCACAAATCTCATCTCTTTTTCTATAAGTTTGTTTTTCTGTTTTTGAAGTATAATTGACCTACAGCACTGTTAGTTCTTGGTGTACAATATAGTGATTCAATATTTCTATGCATTTCAAAATGATCACCACAGTAAGTCTAGTTATGATGTCACCATATATATAGATACCCATAGTTATTGACTATATACACTGTACACTTATTTTGCAACTGGAAGTTCATACCTCTTAATCTCTCTCACCTATTTCTCTCATTCCCCCACCCCCTCCCCTCTGGCAACCACCTTTTTGTGCTCTATATTGATAATTCTGTTTCCATTTTGTTATGTTTGTTCATTTGTTTTTTAGATTTCACATATAAGTGAAATCATACAGTGTTTATCTTTCTCTGTCTGACTTATTTCACTTAGCATTATACCCTCTAGGTCCATCGATGTTCTTGCAAATCACAAGATTTCATTCTTTTTTTATGGCTGAATTATATTCCATTGTATATATATATAATACATTTTCTTTATCCATTCATCTGTTGATGGGCAGTTAGGTTGCTTCCCTGTCTTGTATTGTTAATAATGCTGCATTGAGCATAGGGGTGCTTGTATCTTTTCTGATTAGTGTTTTTGTTATCTTCCAATAAATACCTAGGAGTTGAATTGCTGGGTCATACGGTAGTTCTATTTTTAATTTTTTGAGGAATCTCCATGCTGTTTTCCATAGTGGCTACACCAATTTCCGTCCCCACCAACAGTGCACAAAGGTTTCCTTTTCTCTGCATCCTCACCAACACTTGTTATTTGTTGGCTTTGATAATAACCATTCTCACAGGTGTAAGGTGATATCTGATTGTGGTTTTGATTTGCATTTGCCTGATGGTTAGTAATGTTGAGCATCTTTTCCTGTGTCTAATTTGCCATCTGTTTGTCTTCTTTAAAAAAAAGTCTATACAGAGCCTCTGCCATTTTTTATTTGAGTTGTTTTTTTGATACTGAGTTGTATGAGTTCTTTGTATACTTTGGATATTAACCCGTTAATGGATATATCGTTTGCAAATATCGTTTCCTTTTCATCTTGTTGATAGTTTTCTTTGCTGTACAAAAGTTTTTTAAGTTTGATGGAGTCCCATTTGTTTCCCTTGCCTGAGGAAACATTTCCAAAAAAAATTAGTAAAATCGATGTTTACCTACTATCTTGAACATATCTGCCACATACCAAAGTCTAATTTACCATAGATTGTTGCCTTGCTTTCATTTGGGCTAAGGCGCCAACAGTTCTACTCACCATTTCTTTCACCATCTGTGCAACTGTCAGCTTAGTGAAAAGACAAGCAATGCCTTTACTAACACGAAAATAGTCTCAACCTCCTGGACCCCTGAAAAATTCTCAGGATCCTTCAGAAGTCTACACTTCACAGTTTGACAACCTCTGACTTAATAGTTTCTGGAGTTTTGTGTCATGAAGAGAAGGACTTTACCCATGCCAAGATTTAAAAATGCCTTCTCTCTAGTATTTTTTATGGGTTTTGTTGCATTTTTTACCTTTTAAATTACCTGGAATTTTATTTTTATATAAGATGTCAGATTGGTTCATACTTCTTAAATGACCGATCTGATCTCACAATACCATTTTATTGTAATTCATTTTTCTCCCTAATTTGAAAAGTCATCTTTATTACAATAATGCAGTTTTTGCCATGTTTATGACCTAACTTTGTTCCTACCCTACTCTTCTTTTGCTCTGCTCATGCTGTTTTTAATTTTATGTACTTCATGTGTTTGTCACAAATCTTTACTATAACAAGGTGGGACATAAATGCATCAATAAATACAGTACTGGAAAGAATATGGTATGTGTTATTTTTTGAACTGAGAGGTTTATAATTTGATGTATGTGTTGGCAAGTGTACAGTTTATAACTTGTTCATTATCATCATCATCATAAATATTTCTAGGTTGGTGATGACAAAACTGTGAAGCAGTGGAAAATGGATGGACCAAGCTATGGAGAAGAGGAGGAACCATTGCATACAATATTAGGAAAGGTACAAAAATAAATTGACCCATACTTGGGCTATTAGAATTCTTCTCTTTTACCTACAATTATTTCATAATTTTAATTTCAAAAAAGATATAAATAAGAAATCAGACACTTTAGGCTGCAATAATTGACCTGTTCTAAGCAACATTTAATGCAATGAATGTCCTTTGCAGTTCAAGAATTTGAACAGTTCTTCGGTGTTCATTGCAGTAGGGTTCAGTTTCTGTTTTTAGCTAGAAGATGCAGTGAAATATTTCCTATAGCAAGAACATGGGAGGAAATCTCTAAAGGTCAGAAAAAAGTGCTTCAACTTCTGATTTATATCATCATGGATCTTTCACAAAGCTCAGAATTTCTTACTTGAAAGAATTCTTTAGGAAATGAATAAATGCAATAGTGTGGTTTTTGTATAAATCTTACTTACATTTCTTAACATTCTGCAAATCAGATGATATAGTTTAGTTATAGCTTAATAATTCAGATAATTTGGCCTACCCATGTTTTTTAATGCTTACGTTTTGATACTAAGTGAAATTCTGAAATTAGAATTAATCTTTAAATATCGCATCTTTAAAATCTCTTTGTCATTTCAGTATTATATTTAGTATATATTTAGGTTCTGCTTTTCAGGTTTCAAGAAGTTCTAAATGTTCTTTCTTTAGATGAGGGGTCCAGCCCATGATCAGGGCCTTCCTGTGTTCTAATGGTCAATCTAAGTGTTCTTGAAGGGACATAGAGGTGGGATATTAGTATGAAATGGAAATAATTTGCAGATGGTAAAAAATTAGTAATTCGTAAAACAAAATTGGTTTCATTCTTGTAAAATGTCTTTTCTCTAGGAGTTCCAAAGATTTTTGAAACATTTAGTGTTACCCCTTCTCTGTGGTATTGGGGGTTAATTCTTATTATGGAAAAGTTTGTAGGACTTGCCTTCATGAATAGAAAATAATTCTAAATCTGTGGATGCTGATAAGAGTTCTTAAAAGCTTAAAGTATTGGCTAAATAGTTCCCTTTAATTTGCTTTGCAAACATTTTTTGCCATACGGTACGAAGGTAGACTTTAAGCTGGTCCTGAATAGATGAGTCGCATATTTTTAAGTAAATAATACCAAATTTATGAGATTTTATTGCTTTCAACAGTCTTAGCATCCACGCTCGCCAATTTTATTTCTCCCCATAAATTTTAATGCAGTTGTCTGTATCTGTGTTTCTGTCCTGGGAATCAGTACTTCATATGTTAAATGTGGAATTAAGTTTTTTAGAAATTACCTTTGTGTTTCATTAGTTGGTTCCAAGATCCTTCAATACCCAATGATGATTTAAAAATTACTTCACTGATATGTATTCAAACTTAATTAAATACATCCCATGTTAACATTTTTCTTTGTTCCCAGAATGTGTGATAAGAAACATCATTTCTTATGGTAGAGTTTTCTCCTTTCAGTGAGGGCTTCAAAGAAACTTCTTTGTGAACTGGGATTTTCTTAAACAAATGAGAGTGTAGAGAAATATATTTAAAATATTCTGTAGATTTGAAGTACTAATGAAAAGACTCATCTATAACAACATCTTTGCTTTAAAAGACAGTATATACAGGAATTGATCATCACTGGAAAGAAGCTGTTTTTGCCACATGTGGACAGCAAGTAGACATTTGGGATGAACAAAGAACCAGTCCTATATGTTCAATGACTTGGGGATTTGACAGTATAAGCAGTGTTAAATTTAACCCAATTGAGGTAATGTTCCTTTTTGAAATATGTTCTGCTTATTGTTTTCTTATTATCTAGTAATTTCAGCTCTGTTTAGGAAACTTTTGAATGTATGATACAAGAATTTTCTGAATTTTACTGGTGTTCTAGCATTTGGTCCATTTTCCAGATTATATCTGAGTTCTTATACCTTTGGTCAGGTCTTGACATGTTTGCCTACAGTTATAGTCCCAGATACTAGTGTTCAGCACTGTTAAGAGGTGGGTGTGTGCGTGTGCTCGTGGGGGTAAAATCCACGTACACACTGTCCTGTGAAACTCCAGTTTTATTTGTGCCTTCAACACTCGATGTTCCACAGATTAACATCTTTGTACCTTTAGGAAAATGTTAATTTTTCTTAACTCTCTTGGAGATCAGAAGAAGGAGTGTTGAGCATTGTTTTCTTTAATTATTTGTACATGGCAGGGGCACCAGTGCTTCAAAATAATATGCATGGTTATTTTTGTACTACATGATAATTAGTTACATTTTTCTTTGCTCAGAAGTCTGAACTGTGATTCCTAATTTCTTCCAGGTCTAAGGGAAGAGTTAGAGATTAGCCTACTTTTTTTTTTATAAATTTATTTATTTTATTTTTGGCTGCATTGGGTCTTTGTCGCTGCATGTGGGCTTTCTCTAGTTGCGGCGAGCGGGGGCTACTCTTCGTTGCGGTGTGTGGGCTTCTCGTGTTGGCTTCTCTTGTGGAGCACGGGCTCTAGACGCATGGGCTTCAGTAGTTGTGGCACGTGGGCTCAGTAGTTGTGGCTCGCGGGTTCTAGAACGCAGGCTCAGTAGCTGTGGCACACGGGCTTAGTTGCTCCGTGGCATGTGGGATCTTCCCGGACCAGGGCTCGAACCCTTGTCCCCTGCATTGGCAGGCAGATTCTTAACTACTGCGCCACCAGGGAAGTTCCTACTTATTGTTTATTCAGGTCCGAATTTGGGAAAGGAGGTTTCCCTGAAGGCAAAGCTATCCCCTGGACTCCAGACTTTTCCCTGAGCTTTTCCTGAATACGTAACGATTGATGAACTCATTTTCCAGAAGACTCAGTAAAGATGGCTTTTCCTGCAGAAAGAAAAGGAAATCACTGCATGTGTAAGCTGATTTTAGAAATTATCAGGAGATTATCTTGTTAGATGGTATCAGAGAAAATCCTGATCTTCAAGTTTTACACTCTTAGAGACCCTAATTGATAAAAGGAGGGAAAAAGGTTAAGTCAGAGTAGCAGCGTATTAAGACTGAGGTGCTGCGGTGTGATGTGAACTTGGCTTTGAGGTGCTGCTGAGAAGTCAGTCAGAGGATGCCCTCCTGCCTCCAGCACACACCTGCATATACACTTCTGGGAGAGGCTGCAGGTCTAGAGCAGGGGTTGCCAAGCTATGGTCTATGAGCCCACTGCCTGTTTTTGTTAAAAAAAAAAATAAAAGTTTTACTGAAACACAGCCGTGCTAATGCCCTTTTGCTCATTTATTGTTTGTAATGGCATTTGCACTACAAAGTAAAGAAAGCACTGCAGAAACCATATGGCCCACAAAGCCTAAAATACTTCCTTTCTGGCCCTTTACAGAAAATGTTTGCTGCTCGCCGGTGCAGGGTATCTGTCCCTACTATATCTTCCTCACTCCATCCTCTGTCTACCTTCCCTGTGTTCCCCTTGGTTGTAGAAGTGAGATATGGCATGAAGGGGCAAGCCAGCTTTGCAGAGCCAGCCCAAGGTGACACTAGGCAGAAGCAGGTTACAAACACAAGCAACTTGTGGGAACATTTTATGTCTTACTTGTGGTGGACCTAGTTTGGAACTGTATTTCCTGCCAGCATGCCTTTGCATTGACCTTATGCAAGTCACAGTTTTTCTCTGTATTTGTTTATTTTTAAAATGAGATTAATTATATCTTCCATTGTGCGTCATAGGTTTGTTGTAAGCGTAAAATGTGATAATATATGTGAATATTTTTAAAAGGTGCTCCCCAAATTTAAGATGGTGGTGTTACTGCTATTTAAAAAAAAAAATAAACAGGAGGAACAGACAGATACTGATTCCTAGTTCTCTAAAGGGTAAATGAGATCTTTTGTTTCTCTGTTTTGGTGAACGCCTGTGTCAGAAGAGCTGATGGCCAATTCTAAAATCATAATTAATTATTAGTGATGACCTAGCAACCATGTTTTTCAAATTTGCCTGTATAAAAACTCTATTTGTTCAGCTGTGTGTGAATGCGTGTTTTATTAACCTACGAACTGACTTAGTGGTAAAAGCAAATGGTGTGCATGTCTCTTACCCTGTATTAAACTTAATGGAAAGGGCGTGTTGCTATGAACAAATGGAGTGTATTTGTCTCCTAATCATTAATAATTAATTTTCTGTTAAAATATTGAAGCCTAGAATTCTCATAAAGCCAAAAGTTTATGCTGAGCAGTGCTACATTTTACAGTATGAAAGTCAGCTTTCCGTCTAGGTAGAATTTTTTGCTTTGTTCAAATTAAAGTCTTTACTTTTAGAAACAACCTGGTCAGACTTTGGAGTGACATAATGAGAAACTAAGAAAGGTTGAGAGGAGTCACTAACTAGGGGAAAGGCTCAGAGAAGAAGTGGTTTAAGAAGGAGGGTTTTGGAAAGAACTGAGAAGAGATCGTGATGGTAGCATTGGCTTTATGAGTTTTATTTGAACTATATACACCCATGTAGTAGGAGCTAGCAGGCCATACAGCTGCTTAGTAAATGACTCTTCTAGTTCCTGTTAATGCTTGCAGTAGGAATAATAGAGGCAGAAGCCAAGAGTTGTGTCAGGAACCATGGGTGAGGAGGAATGGTACTACAAAGGGTGGGATTTGGGACTCCATTGGTAGGTAGATGGCTTATTTTCACTTATGCCAAGGATTATGTAAGCACTTAGCACATTTATAACTGACTTACAAATAAATATTTTAAACATCTTGGAACAGTTGGACAAGGGACACACCTAGTTTATACAGAGAGTTAATAAACATGAGGAAATGTTTAACTGCTAATAAAGCAGTAATTTATATAGTAGGCCCTCCACATCTGCGGGTTCTGTGTCTGTGGTTACAGAGGGCAAGGGACTCGTGCATCTGTGGATTTTGGTATCCGTGGGTGGTCCTGAAACCAGTCCCCCACAGATGCCAAAGGATGACAGTATATAGGAAATATTGCCATACAGATATTATTTTTAAATGGCACTACCTATTGCTGCCCAGTTGCAGTAAAATTAATATATTTCCACATTGTAATGTATATTGGTACAACTCTTTGGAAAACAATTACTCCTAAATATCAAAAGCGATAAAATTGTTCATACTTTTTGATTGAGTAACGCCACTACTAAAATCTTACCCTTAGAAAAAGAAGAGCTAAATGTATGCAAATGTTTTTTGAAGTGTTATTTATAATACTGAAGAACAGGAAACAGGTCTAAGTTGAAGAATGGATAAGTAAAATATGTTGTTTTAAAATAGAATGCAGAATTATCTGTACAGTATCATCACAGGCATCTAAAGTGGGGATTTAACAATGAAAATACTTGGCTTAGGTTGCTGAGATTATGAGTGATTCATTGTACCCTCTGAAAATGGACTTTAATGTTATAACTTCGTATCTTAAACATAAACATTGAGGGTAATTAAATCATTTGTTCACTGAATGGACATGGTTTGCTGCCAAGCCTAGCTTTTAACTGATGATTGTTATACTTATTTTTAGACATTTCTCTTGGGAAGTTGTGCTTCTGACAGGAATATAGTACTATATGATATGAGGCAAGCTACTCCTCTGAAAAAGGTGAGTTTCAGTTTGTCTTCTGCTTTATACAGTTCTTAATGCATCCCCCTGTAAGTGGAGTGACTGAAAATATGGAGCAAATGTTTTTTCAGAATTAAAAAACTCTTTAATAGAGGTGTCCTTAGAACCCAAAATGATCATAATGGCATTCTCTCAATTTCCTGTTGCTTGTTAGAGACCCTTGTTTCCATGAGGTACTGTATCCTAGTCTTTGTGTCTTTCATAATGCCAGCAGATTTTAGGCATCTAGTTTGTATTTACTGAATTGGAAGTTCTTTTTTTTTTTTTTTTTTTTTTGCGGTACGCAGGCCTCTCACTGTTGTGGCCTCTCCCGTTGTGGAGCACAGGCTCCGGACGTGCAGGCTCAGCGGCCATGGCTCACGGGCCCAGCCGCTCCGCGGCATGTGGGATCTTCCCGGACCTGGGCACGAACCCGCGTCCCCTGCATTGGCAGGTAGACTCTCAACCACTGCACCACCAGGGAAGCCCAAATTGGAAGTTCTTAAAAAAGTATTGCATCCTGTTACATCAGGCCCTGTGATTATCATATGACACATATGGTATTTTATTCCAGAAAGTTTTATAACTAATTCACATAACTACCTTTATTTGTTTAGTTACATGCCAAGGGGTTTGACGTTTTATTTAGACAAGCTCTGTCCTGTTCAAGGTGTCAGATTTCCCAACAGTTCTAAAGCAGTCATTCCAGGACTTAGATATCAAAGTTAATACAACCTTAAGTTGATTCTAGAGAGGGAGAGAAATATTGTTGGTAAAGAGGGGAGTGCCGTTATAAGTAAAAAGGTATAAAGTTGATTTCAGGTGCTAGAATTGAGAGAGAGCAAGAAGAGCTAGACCTTGTTCATGTGCCACAAGTCCGATGTCCACACGTAACAGAAATGTTTTTAATATTTTTGTTGTTTCCTAACAGGTAATAAATTCAGAAATATTAGGAGTAGAGTATATTCCTTAAAGTTTGAACTAGATAAATAGGATAATCTTTCCAAAGTATACTACCACTCCAATCATTTCACTCATTCATGTGATATGGAGGGAAGATCCTGCATGAACTTTGGTGTTAGACTTTAAGCAGGTAACTTAACCTGTGTTTCTCCTGTGAAATGGTGGTATTAATAGCTACCTTGCAGCCCAATGGTAAGAATAAAACAAGATACTTAAGCATTTAGCAGAATGCTAACATGAAGTACTAGTTTAATAATAGTAATTTCTACCTCCTTCACTCCTCCATTCTCAGTTGTTAATAATAGTGCTTCATTACTTTGAGGTTGAAGAAAAGAACTGTAGCTCTCAAGCGGCTCCAAAATCTGGTCCCAAATTGTATTCCATTTATTTATTTGCTTTAGTCAGTAAGGGTTTGTTACATGTATGTCACGTTGATGGATGCAGACATGCTATTTTCTGTTATTTCTCTGTTCTACCTACTAGACTATCAATGTTTCTTCTATCTTTTCTCTCCTTAATGTAGCTGTTCTCATTCAGGGGTTGTACCACCCCACCAAGTATATTTTTGGAAGTGTGGGAGCGACATCTAAGAGACTGTTACTCGCATTTAATGGGCCGGCTCCCGAGAGGCTAAATATCCTCCAGTGGACAGTCACATACAACAAAAGATTATCCTGCCCAGAATGTTCCTTTTGAGAAACACGATAATATTTCTGGACCTTCACAGATCAGCTCAAATCATGCTTATCTTTTGAAACCTTTCTTCTCCACTTTAACCCTAAGCTCACCATTAATTTTGCCCCTGATTTGATACTTGATTATTTGCTGCTTCACTGTTTATATTTTAACTCTTCTTAATGTGTATCTCATTTTCCTGACTAAACTATAAGCTTTTTGAGGTCAAGGGACCATTTATTAAGCATTTTTATATTTTTCAGTATTTAGCACTCTGCCTGTGTGTTCAGTAAACAATTATTGATTTTCTTTTCCTATTGCATTGAGCCAAGTACTGTGCACATAATAGGTATTTACTAAAGTACTTGCTTAAATCAATGAGAAAAGAAGGAAGGGAAACGAAGTGGGAATTTATCCATTTTAGAGGGACTTAATTTCATAGTAATGGGTTAGTGTATGCTTCTTTTCCTAGGTCATCTTAGATATGAGAACAAATACAATTTGCTGGAACCCTATGGAAGCATTCATTTTTACTGCAGCAAACGAAGATTACAAGTAAGTTTCCCTCTTTAAAACTTACTTAATTTCTATCAGAAATAACTCAGTTGTATGCCTTACTAATGAAATATGTTTTCCTAGGTAGTATTCCTTCATATACTCTAGAAAATTGCTGTTTGTTTTGCTAAAAAAAAAAATATTTCCCAAATTAGAGAAGTGCTTCTTAAAAAGTATTCTCAGTTTTCAAAATGATACAGACCAAGGATGATAAACTGTGATCTGTGGACCAAATCCTGTCTGCTGCCTGTTTCTGTAAAGTTTTATTGGAGTATAGCCACATTTATTTCTGTATGGAATATGGCTGCTTTTGTGCTATAATGCCGGAGTTAAGTAGTTGCAACAGAGACCATATGACCCACAAAGCCAAAAATGTTTATTATTTGGCCCTTTACAGAAAAAATTAGCTGATCCCTGACATAGACCATATAAATAATGGCTGAATCATACATGTTTTAAGAAACTAAAAATATCTGCCTACAAAGTGTGTAGCTCTTCAGGTAGTTGATACTCATGTGGTCATGTTATCAGCTACCACTATTACTTCAGTAAGACAAAAGGAAAAATAAAGTTTCAACCTTTACCTTAATATCTGCAGATATATTATTCTGTGACTTCATGTAAAGGTGACATAGAAGCCTTATGTTCTTGACCTAGATGGAATTTTATGAATTCTTATATACTGCTTTAAAACTTGTTGAAGCATTTGTCATCAGCTAACTTATTTTATCTTTGCAGTATCCCTGTAAGGTGGATAGGACATGTATGTTATTCCCTTTTTACAGATGAGGCTATTGATGTAGGGAATTTAATCTCCTGATGAGGAAAGAGTGTCTTATTCATCTTTTTTTATCCAAGCATTTATTGTAGTGCTATGCATATGATGGATTTTTAATACATGTTTTTTGGGGAAGGTGGAAGTTTGTCATTAGACTGAACTTTAGATCGTTTGTATTTAAGTTCTTTGTTCTTTCCACTACTCTTATTTATGAAAGCATAAGTTAGCTCAGAAATAGGACTTATTACATGATGTTTTAGTGGTACCAACTGAAAACATCTCTTATGACTTTCCTATACTAAAAAGAAGCGCAGTTGGACTCTCATTAACTAGCAATACCAAACCACATTAATTGAAGCCCTTTTTAGCCTTTTTCTCATGTAGAAATTAAAATAGAATTTACTAAAAAACAAAATTTTCTAAAACAAACCTGGTTGAGAAACACTGCTTTAGATAGGGACTGTAAAGCAGTTGTCAACTCAGAAATTTAACCTCAAAGATCAGTATGACCTTGGCTGACAATCCTGTGGTATGTTTGAAGATTATGAAAGAGAACAATGACTTGTCTCTTGATGAGAATTTCATGATATTTGGAAATTTGTATCATTAGCATCAGTGACTTTTCATAATAATCGTATTTAAAAGTATTCTTTTTGAAGTGTTAGGTCTTTTTTGTTTTAATTTTTGTTTTGAAATAATTTTAGGCTTACTGAAAAGTTACACAAAAAGTACCAGTCAGCCAATTTCCCCAAATGTTAATGTCTTACATCCCCACAGTTCAATTAGCAAAACCAAGAAATTAAGATTGGTACACTACTATAAGTACAGACTTTATCCCATCACCAGTCTTTCCACTAATGTTCTTTTACTGTTCTAGGATCCAGTGCAGGATCCCACATCGCATTTGATTGCCATGTCTCCTTAGCCTGCTCACTCTGTGACTTTCTCAGTCTTCCCTTTCTTTCACGGCCTTAGTACTTTTGAGAAGGACTTTCTTGTCAATTATATTGTAGACTGCCCTTAATTTGGGCTTAACTGGTGTTTTCTCATTATTTCATTGAGATTATGCATCTTTAGCAAGAATACCACAAAATTGATATGCCCTTCTCGGTGCATCAAATCAGGGGTACATAATGTCAGTGTATCTTATTATATTACTGGTGATGTTAACCTTGATCACTTAGTTAACGTACTGTCTGCCAGTTTTCTCCACTATAAAGTTACTATTTTTTCCTTTTGTAATTAATACGTCTTTGGGGAGATACTTTGAAATTATGTGGATATCTTGTTTCTCCTCAAACTTAATCTTCACATCTGGAAGTATTTTGATGTTGGGAACTTGGTCACAGTAATGCTATATTACTACTCTCCGTCATCCATGTTGGCTGATTTGAAGCTGTTTTTTTAGCTGTTGATTAAGAATTTTTAAACCTCGAAAATCATGAAGTCATTGTTTTTGCCAATTGTGTGCAAAGTATAGTTTTCTAATTTTAATATACCCTTTGAAAAGCTGTGCTCACTCTGATATATCACTGATGGAGTATAAACTATTGCAACTTCATTGGAAATGATTTGTCAACTCAAAAGACTTAAAAATGCTCATGTCTTTTCTACTTGTAGCAATCTATTCAGATCTAATTGAATCTGCCCCATTCAATTAAAAATTAAATATGAAAAATTAAAATTTCATTTAAGAATTAATTATAGTAAAATGTTGGAAACTTTATTAATAAATAGATTTATTTAAACAAATTATTTTAACTCATATTTACATATGAAAATATTAAAATATTCTCAGATTATTTAATGGATAAATGTTCATAATATGCTACATGAAATATCAGGATATAGAGCTTTATACAGTATTACCTTAATTTTATTAAAAGGTACATAGTTAAATAGTATAGTGAAAAGATTAGAAATAATTACACTGTGCTAACTGACTTTCTCTGGGTGGTGGAATTAAAGGTAAGTTTTGTACTCTTCATACTCTTTTGAAGTTTGCACATTTTCTACAATGAGATTTATGTTTATAAGGTTGAAAGTGTGTAAGTGTTATCTTAAGGAATAATAAAAACTGTTGATATTTTCCCCTATCCCTTACCTGCTGTGTAAAGAATTGAGCTATTTTTTTAGATGTGCATTATTGAGCCAGCAGTCTTATTTTCACTAGTGTCTCTTAGTACTACATATGCTTTTTTTAATAGAAATTTGTGTCAAATAATTAAAAATTCTTTTACAGCTTATATACTTTTGATATGCGTGCACTGGACACTCCTGTAATGATACATATGGATCACGTGTCTGCGGTGCTTGATGTGGATTACTCTCCTACTGGGAAAGACTTTGTGTCTGCTAGTTTTGATAAGTCTATTCGAATCTTTCCTGTGGACAAAAGTAGAAGCAGGTATGTTACTACCGATAAACATTTGTTTTTGTTTGATTTTTTTCCTTGTCTTGATCATTTATCTTTTTTGAAAGGTTATTTGGTTGTGTGTATATGATGGAGCTCACACCCAGGTGTTGTGACTTGGGGTACCAACTTCCACTGCATCACCTATGGGTAAAACATCAGCCTACTGGGCAGTTTCTTCATTGAACAGGATATTATCTTTATATAATTTGTTTATATGAAATCTTAGTGTTTGCCTTAGAACAAAACCTTTTATTTTAGAATTATTTTTAAGTGTTTTATAGTAATTTTTTAAAATAAAGACTTTATTTTTTTCGAGGAGTTTTAGGTTTACAACAAAATTGAGAGGAAGGTAGAGAGATTTTTCATATATTCCCAGCCCCTACACATGCAGAGCCTATCCCATTATCAACATTCCTTGTGGGGTGGTACTTTTGTTACCTCACCAGAATGTAAGATGAGCCTACATCATAATCATCCCAAATCCATAGTTTACCTAGGGTTCACTCTTGGTATTATATATTTTATGGGTTTGAATAAATGTATAATGACATGTCCATCATGATACTATCATAGTATTTTCACTGCCCTAAAATATAGTAAACTTAAAATTTTTTTTAATTTGATAATGAAGAACTTAGATAAGTTTTTCCCTAATACAGTTTAAGAGCAGTTAATAACAATAATACCTTACATTTGTTATTTCTTATTTATTTTTTATTTTTATTAATTTTTTTTTGCGGTATGCGGGCCTCTCACACAGAGCCTCTTCTTTAGAGTCACACAGCTCTTTTTTTGGTCATAGCCAATCTGCTTGTCTAACTCTTTGGTATTTTTACTTGTGATAGTTGCATCTTTCTCCCCTCTAATTTGAGGAAACCATATTAATTCCTAAACCTTTTTGTATAATCATGAATTGCTAGCAAATAATTGTCAGCATCGTCATGTGTATGATTTAAAAAGTGATTGAATTGGAATCAAAAGCATACTGAGTGAGTGGGTATTCTGGTGACTTTGATCTTCATTCCCTCATCTCCTGGGGTTGGTTCCTATATGGCTGTTACAACTAACTTGATATTCTCCAAACTGTCATGAATGGTTTGTTGGGAATTGTTCAGTCAGGCCCAAGGCAAGGCTGAGAGTTTCCATTCTTCTCACCTCTCTGGAAAATATTAAGAATCAAGAGAGTGTGGCCCTCCATCATTTTTTGGCACCAGGACCTCCAAAGGTAGTAAGTAGGACAATACTTTTCTAACATGATGTATAAACAGCCATAAAGAACAAAGGAAGAGGATGAGAAATGGGAATGTTTAGGCACCTATGATCCCAAGAGCCCTGCAGCTGAGCTCCAGCTGAATTGTTCTGCAGCCAGTGTGGGCAGTTAAATGCAAGTCTAGTTAAAAGCTCAGATTATTCCAAAACTGTATGAAGTGAGGAGTTCTTATACACCGTTTCCAGGGAATTGCCTCCTGATGTCATTTGGAGACTTTGTAATCACAATTTAATATGTGTTACTTCCTGTTGGGTTTAGTTATAAATGGTATTCCTTCTGACCTTTGTCTGCTTGAAAGCTGCTTCTGGTTTGTTTCTGTGGTCTGCTCTAGTTTCCTATCATTACAAACATCAAATAACACAGGCAATGCTTTGAATGATACGTTTTTTTGTGGTTACGCGGGCCTCTCACTGTTGTGGCCTCTCCCATTGCGGAGCACAGGCTCCGGATGCGCAGGCTCAGCGGCCATGGCTCACGGGGCCCAGCCGCTCCGCGGCATGTGGGATCTTCCCGGACCGGGGCACAAACCCGTGTCCCCTGCATCGGCAGGCGGACTCTCAACCACGGCGCCACCAGGGAAGCCCGATATGTATTTTTAAAATGTTTTCCTTTGAAAGATCTTAAAGTAGTTAAATTGTATTTTAAAAGTAAATTTTGAGTAGGTTTTCAAAAAGTACAGTTAAATGAATATTTGAAGGTAAGCTTCTGTTGGGATTTCATTCAGTATTTACTTAGCAAACAAGTAAATTCAGTTGCATTCACACAGAACAATTCATTTATCTTGACTACGTCTATAAAGAATTTAAGTTTTTAAATGTATTTATCCCCAAATAGTATAACTTATAATGAACTTTATGTATCTATTTTAAGTACAAGCATAAACATATCTAGAAGTTAAGAACTCTGTGTAGTTTACCATTAAGGAGGATTCTAAGTTGGTTAAGTGACTAACCATTGGATTTGTCTGGTCTAATACATGAACTAATGTAATACATGACTAGGTTATTTTTAATGGTTACCAAAGCCTAATCGAATTTCCTAATATTTAAATTCAATACGTTGCTTTGGGAAAAAAGACATCTTAAATAGGTAGAGGTTATAAGAATTGAGTCTTGTAAAAGCAGAGCATTGAGAGAAGAAAAAGCAGTCAGTGTCTCATCTACTTTTCCTTTTAATAGGATGTTCTTTCTAACCATACTCTCTTTTAGAAATAAATTTCTTATGGTCTAGCTACATGGTCATTCAAGAGCTCAAAATGTATCTGTTAGAAGCAGTGTAATAGACTAGTTTTGTGAGTGTACTTCAGAGATGTTTTTATATATGTGAAATCTATTTGATTTCATCATCACATACGGGTTTTCTTTTACTGTGCAGAATTTGCTGAGCGAGTTTCCTTTCTCTCAAGTAGTCTGCATTTTGAATCACTTAATCCAGATATGGAAACTTTACTTCTCTAGAACTCTCATCCTTTTATTTTTTCTGACCTTGTCTTTTACTTGCTTTTTAATGCTCTGCTTAACACTTCCTGATATAGTATCTTCTGTGAATTCACTTAGTATGTTTCACAGCCTTCCAAATAGATATGATATTTGACATCTTCATTTATTAAATGATCCTTATCTCATCACTTCTGTAGCCCTCCATTTCTTTTCACATATGTAAATCATCAGCTCTCACTTCAATTAATTGAGCTTTTTATTTATTTTATTTATTTATTTATTTTTGCGGTACGCGGGCCTCTCACTGCTGTGGCCTCTCCCATTGCGGAGCACAGGCTCCGGACACGCAGGCTCAGCGGCCATGGCTCACGGGCCCAGCCACTGCGCGGCATGTGGGATCCTCCCAGACCAGGGCACGAACCTGTGTCGCCTGCATAGGCAGGCGAACTCTCAACCACTGCGCCACCAGGGAAGCCCAATTGAGCTTTTTAAACAATTTGACCAAAACAGAAATCAGACATTAGGATCAACATATCAGGATGTACTCTTAGAGTGCCATTGCATTTATTTTTCAATGAAAAGAAACCCCAAAAAAGTGTGGTGGTTGACCTTATTGTTACAAAATTACTCCAGTGTCAACATATTTTATTTGTGTTATATGCCCTCAGTTATTTTGCTATCTTTTCTGGGCATCTAGTTTTGCTTAGTTTGTTTATACTTATTTTTCTTATTGGATTATAACATCTCTGAGGGCAGGAATTTTTAATTCCCCAACACTTAGAATAGAATCTTGTTAGATTGGTCCCATAAAAATACATTTAAAGGAATTTTAATTTCTCTTTTATACTCTTTTAGGACTCAAAAATGTTATCCTGATACTTGATAGGCAGTGGTTAAAGAAAATCTGTACCAAAATCCTAAGAGTTTTAACTTAATTCCTCTTCTATAGGGAAGTCTATCACACAAAGAGAATGCAACATGTTATCTGTGTAAAATGGACTTCTGACAGCAAGTACATTATGTGTGGATCTGATGAAATGAACATTCGTCTATGGAAAGCTAATGCTTCTGAAAAGTTGGGTGTGGTAAGACCCCATTTTCTTTCATTGTCATAAAGCTAGTTTCTAGATTTATTGAATATCATTATATTATAAAGAGAATTTATTTGAAATGTGTTAGTTGTGATAAAAAACAGGGTTGTATTGAGGTTTACTTTTTTCATGTCAAAGTCACCTTCAGAGGCCTTTGTTTTTTGTTTGTTTGTTTGTTTTGTTGTTGGCCACGCCGCATGGCTTCTGGGGTCTTAGTTCCCCAACCAGGGATTGAACCTGGGCCCTTGGTAGTGAAAGCGCTGAGTCCTAACCACTGGACCGCCAGGGAATTCCCCCAGAGGCTTTTGTTAATTAAAATGTTTGATCATATTTGAGCCTTCTTGTTTTTTGTATTCTCCTTGAGGTGGGGAGAGAAGATGTAGGGACTAGAGGCTTAGAACTTAGAACGCCCATTTCTTCTGTTAAAGGAATAGTAATCAGGCAAGTCAAAGGCTGCAAGTCTCTGTGAGGTATTTTAATATCAAAGAGACAGTGAAACACTTTAAAAAAATACACAGCTTCAGACTTTTTAAAAAGACTCAGTGAAAATATAACAAATATTACCATTGGCTAGGCTACCTCTGGGTTGTAAGTAATGGTTGATTTTTGTTTGTTCTTAATGTTTTTCTAAATGTCTCATGTTTTCATACAGCGTATTTATAACTGAAACAAATATTAAGTTTAAGAAGGAAAGGTTAAGTGTGGGTTATTTTCTACTTAGCTCTGGAAGGAAAATCAAGATATGATAAGTAGTAATTAAAGATAGTTTTGTTTTAGGTTTAATGATTACTAAGTACTACACTATGCCTAGGTTTCAGTTCATCATTAAATGTTCCTCTAAATCATATCATCCTTAACAGTTGTTAGACGAAGGCTAGTTATTACGGCATCAGATGCTTTCTTTTCTGTTTCAGAAGTTACTTTTACAGAAAAAAATTTTTTTGAGTGATTCATTTAAGTGCTTTTACTATGCCTAGAGTGGTCCACAGAGCCCAGCTCCCTTGGCACTGCTCTTTTTCACTTGGTGGCATCCATCTACATTGTAGGCATGCTGCCTAAAAGGAGGTTCAGTGCTCGCAAACCTGGTATCACTAACATAACCTTGTAAAGGGTATAGTTACATTAGCAATTTGTCGCACGTCATGAAAATTTAGTTTTTTGGGGAAACATTGCTCCTAACTTTGTTGTACTGAAGCAAAACAAGCACACCATTCATTAAAATATCAAAATGCATTTTTTCAGCTTACGTCACGAGAAAAAGCAGCCACAGATTATAACCAGAGATTAAAGGAGAAATTTCAACATCATCCTCACATAAAACGTATTTCTCGTCACCGACATCTACCAAAATCTATCTACAGTCAGATTCAGGAGCAGCGCATCATGAAAGAAGCTCGTCGACGAAAGTATGTTTTGGAGCATTTGACTCTCTCTCAGTACCCTTTTCTAACTCCCCGCCTTGCATCTCACCAAAAACAAACAAAAAAACGTGCCTTTCAAGGGAATAGTTTATGTGCTGTTGTGCATCAGAGGTGTTTTTTTGTTTTTAATTGGGGTATAATTGATTTACAATGTTGTGTTAGTTTCAGGTGTACAGCAAAGTGAATCTGTTATACACACACACACACACACACACACATATATATATATATATATATATATATATATATCTCCACTCTTTTTTAGCTTCTTTTTCCATGTAGGCCATTACAGAGTATTGAGTAGAGTTCCCTGTGCTATACAGCTCGTCCTTATTAGTTATTTATTTTATATAGTAGTGTGTATGTGTCAATCCCAATCTTCCAGTTTATCCCTACCCCCCATACTCCCCTGGTAACCATAAGTTTATTTTTAACATCTGTAACACTATTTCTGATTTGTAGAAGTTCATTTGTAGCCTTTTTTTAGATTCCACATACAAGCAATATCATGATATTTGTCTTCCTCTGACTTACTTCACTCAGTATGAGAATCTCTAGGTCCATCCATGTTGCTGCATATGCCATTATTTTGTTCTTTTTTGGCTGAGCAATATTCCGTTGTATATATGTACCACATCTTTATCCATTCCTCTGTCGATGGACATTTAGGTTGTTTCCATGTCCTGGCTATTGTAAATAGTGCTGCAGTGAACATTGGGGTGCATATATCTTTTTGAATTATGGTTTTCTCAGGGTATATGTCCAGGAGTGGGATTGCTGGTTCATATGGTAGCTCTAGTTTCAGTTTTTTCAAGGAACCTCCATATTGTTCTCCATAGTGGATATACCAGTTTGCATTCCCACCAACAGTGTAGGAGGGTTTCCTTTTCTCCACACCCTCTCCAGCATGCATTGTTTGTAGATTTTTTGATGATGGCCATTCTGACTGTGTGAGGAGGTATCTCATTGTAGTTTTGATTTCCATTTCTCTAATAATTAGTGATGTTGAGCATCTTTTCCTGTGCTTTTTAACCATCTGTATGTCCTCTTTGGAGAAATGTCTAGTTAGATCTTCCACCATTTTTTGATTGGGTTGTCAAAGGTGTTTTTGAATACTTCTCTGGGCCTTTTTCCTTTTCCTGATAAAAGGGGGGGCAATAGTCATCTCACATGGTGAGAATTTTCATTAACTCTCTTTGAGCATATGTTTAAAGGGCAGACAATGTCAGTGACTTATATCAAAATAAGAAAATGCTTCTGCTCATGCTAAAAAACTATTATAAATGGAGAATGTTTGTAAAAAATAATTTCCAACGTAGCTGGAACTAAGAGGTATTTTCCAGCTTAAAGACTGCGAAGAACATTTGTTAGATAAAAATTTGTCTAATATGCTTCATCATAGCATTTGGAATCTAACATTTTGGCTCTAAAGCGTAGCATTCCACCATCACCACCATTTCCCCTGTGGAATATTCTTCTCCATGCAGTCTTTGAATTCATGTGAAGTATTATAGAAATTCTAAGACAGAGTTCTTTTTTTCTTTTAATTAGACTATTCAAATGATTATTTTGTTGTCTTTGGGTAGATGTTGGGGTTGAGTCACTTTTAAATATTTTAACAACTGCAGCAGGTTTTTAAAGTTAGTAAAGGGCGCCGATAGTAAGAGAAGAAGCTAATAAATAAGTTAACAAAACTTGATTTCTAGCTGCTTTTTACCTAATCTCACTGTGAAAACTTTTTTTTTAAATAGATGGTTTTCCAGTGAAAGAAAATGCCTTGTGATTTTTCTGAGGAAGTTTTCTTTGGTTAAGATGATTTCTAGTAAACTTGCTTATATTTTGTGTATTTTGTTTTATTTCTAGGGAACTGAATCGTATCAAACATAGCAAGCCTGGATCTGTGCAGAGGGTGTCAGAGAAGAAGAAACGCGTAGTGGCAGTTGTGAAATAATATTTGGTATTCCTACCAATACTGATGTATAAGTGTTTGTTATGTTTTCATTCGTGAACTCTACAAATAAAAGTACTGGCTCTAGTATAACAACGAATGTTATAGTTGTATGTGTAGAGCTTAATCGTTGCACATTTTTGCTATCCTGAGAAATTATTTTTAATGTGACCTGGTCAATAAGACTATCCAACATTTTATTCCTGATCTTCTTTTTTATTGCATTAAAGAATACAGTATTTACAAACTAACTTATTTTTTGCTGTTAGAAATTGCAGATATACTTTCGCTTTGATTTGTTACTTTAGACACTCTACGTTTGAATTTACATTTAAGACCAAACATCTCTTTTGTTACCTTTTAATATTTCTTTAGATAATTATTGCAGTGATTCTTCCTAGGATTTCATAAACACATAGAAGAATTATGTCAACTTTTTTCATTAGTATTTATTTTCTGTGCTTTATTTATATTTGGTTTTTTGAGACATTAAAGATATCAGCCCACATTTATATAACTTTTTTTTTAACATCTTTTTTGGATTATAATTGCTTTACAATGATGTGTTAGTTTCTGCTTTATAACAAAGTGAATCAGTTATACATATACATATGTTCCCATATCTCTTCCCTCTTGCGTCTCCCTCCCTCCCACCCTCCCTATCCCACCCCTCTAGGTGGTCACAAGGCACCGAGCTGATCTCCCTGTGCGATGTGGCTGCTTCCCACTAGCTATCTATTTTACATTTGGTAGTGTATATATGTCCATGCCTCTCTCTCGCTTTGTCACAGCTTACCCTTCCCCCTCCCCATATCCTCAAGTCCATTTTCTAGTAGGTCTGTGTCTTTATTCCCATCACGCCCCTACGTTCTTCATGACCTTTTTTTTTTTCTTAGATTCCATATATATGTATTAGCATACAGTATTTGTCTTTCTTTTTCTGACTTACTTCACTCTGTATGACAGACTCTAGGTCCATCACCTCACTACAAATAACTCAATTTTGTTTCTTTTTATGACTGAGTAATATTCCATTGTATATATGTGCCACATCTTCTTTATCCATTCATCTGTTGCTGGACACTTAGGTTACTTGCATGTCCTGGCTATTGCAAATAGAGCTGCAATGAACATTTTGGTACATGACTCTTTTTGAATTATGGTTTTCTCAGGATATATGCCCAGTAGTGGGATTGCTGGGTCATATGGTAGTTCAGTTTTTAGTTTTTTAAGGAACCTCCATACTGTTCTCCATAGTGGCTCTATCAATTTATATTTCCACGAACAGTGCAAGAGTGTTCCCTTTTCTCCACACCCTCTCCAGCATTTATTTTCTAGATTTTTTGATGATGGCCGTTCTGACTGGTGTGAGATGATATCTCACTGTAGTTTTGATTTGCATTTCTCTAATGATTAATGATGTTGAGCATTCTTTCATGTGTTTGTTGGCAATCTGTATATCTTCTTTGGAGAAATGTCTGTTTAGGTCTTCGCCCATTTTTGGATTGGGTTGTTTGTTTTTTTGATATTTAGCTGCATGAGCTGCTTGTAAATTTTGGAGATTAATCCTTTGTCAGTTGCTTCATTTGCAAATATTTTCTCCCATTCTGAGGGTTGTCTTTTCATCTTATTTATGGTTTCCTTTGCTGTGCAAAAGCTTTTAAGTCAAATTAGGTCCCATTTGTTTATTTTTGTTTTCATTTCCATTTCTCTAGGAGGTGGGTCAAAAAGGATCTTGCTGTGATTTATGTCATAAAGTGTTCTGCCTGTGTTTTCCTCTAAGAGTTTGATACTGTCTGGCCTTACATTTAGGTCTTTAATCCATTTTGACTTTATTTTTGTGTATGGTGTTAGGGAGTGTTCTAATCTCATACTTTTACATGTACCTGTCCAGTTTTCCCAGCACCACTTATTGAAGAGGCTGTCTTTTCTCCACTGTATATTCTTGCCCCCTTTATCAAAGATAAGGGGACCATATGTGCGTGGGTTTATCTCTGGGCTTTCTATCCTGTTCCATTGGTCTATCTTTCTGTGTTTGTGCCAGTCCCATACTGTCTTGATTACTGTAGCTTTGTAGTATAGTCTGAAGTCAGGAAGCCTGATTCCTCCAGCTCCATTTTTCGTTCTCAAGATTGCTTTGGCGATTTGGGGTCTTTTGTGTTTCCATACAAATTGTGAACTTTTTTGTTCTAGTTCTGTGAAAAATGCCAGTGGTAGCTTGATAGGGATTGCATTAAATCAGTAGATTGCTTTGGGTAGTAGAGTCATTTTCACAATGTTGATTCTTCCAATCCAAGAACATGGTATATCTCTCCATCTATTTGTATCACCTTTAATTTCTTTCATCAGTGTCTTATAATTTTCTGCATACAGGTCTTTTGTCTCCTTAGGTAGGTTTAATCCTAGATATTTTATTCTTTTTGTTGCAATGGTAAATGGGAGTGTTTTCTTAATTTCACTTTCAGATTTTTCATCATTAGTGTATAGGAATGCCAGAGATTTCTGTGCATTAATTTTGTATCCTGCTACTTTACCAAATTCATTGATTAGCTCTAGTAGTTTTCTGGTAGGATCTTTAGGATTCTCTATGTATAGTATCATGTCATCTGCAAACAGTGACAGCTTTACTTCTTGTTTTCCGATTTGGATTCCTTTTATTTCTTTTTCTTCTCTGATTACTGTGGCTAAAACTTCCAAAACTATGTTGAATAGAGTGGTGAGAGTGGGCAGCCTTGTCTTTTTCCTGATCTTAGTGGAAATTCTTTCAGATTTTCACCATTGAGGACGATGTTGGCTGTTGGTTTGTCATATATGGCCTTTGTTATGTTGAGGAAAGTTCCCTCTCTGCCTACTTTCTGCAGGGTTTTTATCATAAATGGGTGTTGAATTTAGTCGAAAGCTTTCTCCGTATCTGTTGAGATGATCATATGGTTTTTCTCCTTCAGTTGTTAATATGGTGTATCACGTTGACTGATTTGCGTATATTGAAGGATCCTTGCATTCATGGAATAAACCCCACTTGAGCATGGTGTATGATCTTTTTAATGTGCTGTTGGATTCTGTTTGCTAGTATTTTGTTGAGGATTTTTGCATCTGTGTTCATCAGTGATATTGGCCTGTAGTTTTCTTTCTTTGTGACATCGTTGTCTGGTTTTCGTATCAGGGTGATGGTGGCCTTGAAGAATGAGTTTGGGATGTTCCTCCCTCTGCTATATTTTGGAAGAGTTTGAGAAGGATAAGTGTTAGCTCTTTTCTAAATGTTTGATACATTCACCTGTGAAGACATCTGGTCCTGGGCTTTTGTTTGTTGGAAGATTTTTTTTTTTTTAATATTTATTTATTTATTATTTATTTTTGGTTGCATTGGGTCTTGTGCTGAGCGTGGGCTTTCTCTAGTTGTGGCGAGCGGGGGCTACTCTTTGTTGCGGTGCGTAGGCCTCTCATTGCGGTGGCTTCTCTTGCTGTGGAGCACGGGCTCTAGGAGCATGGGTTTCAGTTGTTGTGGCACATGGACTCAGTAGTTGTGGCTCGCGGGCTCTAGAGCGCAGGCTCAGAAGTTGTGGCACACGGGCTTAGTTGCTCCGCGGTATGTGGGATCTTCCCAGACCAGGGCTCGAACCCGTGTTCCCTGCATTGGCAGGTGGGTTCCCAACCACTGCGCCACCAGGGAAGCCCTGTTGGAAGATTCTTAATCACAGTTTCAATTTCATTCCTTGTGATTGGTCTCTTCATATTTTCTGTTTCTTCCTGATTCAGTCTTGGCAGGTTGTGCATTTCTAAGAATTTGTCCATTTCTTCCAGGTTGTCCATTTTATTGGCAGAGAGTTGCTTGTAGTAATCTCTCATGATCCTTTGTATCTCTTCAGTGTCAGTTGTTACTTCTCCTTTTTCATTTCTAATTCTATTGATTTGAGTCTTCTCCCTTTTTTTCTTGATGAGTCTGGCTAATGGTTTATCAATTTTGTTTATCTTCTCAAAGAACCAGCTTTTAGTTTTATTGATCTTTGCTATCATTTCCTGCATTTCTTTTTCATTTATTTCCGATCTGATCTTTATGATTTCTTTCTTTCTGCTAACTTTGGGGTTTTTTTGTTCTTTCTCTAATTGCTTTAGGTACAAGGTTAAGTTGTTTATTCGAGATGTTTCCTGTTTCTTAAGGTAGGATTGTATTGCCCTAAACTTCCCTCTTAGAACTGCTTTTTCTGCATCCCATAGGTTTTGGGTCGTCGTGTCTCCATTGTCATTTGTTTCTAGGTATTTTTTGATTTCCTCTCTTTGATTTCTTCAGTGATCACTTCATTATTAAGTAGTGTATTGTTTAGGCTCCATGTGTTTGTAGTTTTTACAGATGTTTTCCTGTAATTGATGTGTAGTCTCATAGCATTGTGGTCAGAAAAGATACTTGATACAATTTCAATTTTCTTAAATATACCAAGGCTTGATTTGTGACCCAAGATATGATCTATCCTGGAGAATGTTCCATGAGCACTTGAGAAAAATGTGTATCCTGTTGTTTTTGGATGGAATGTCCTATAAATATCAATTAAGTCCATCTTGTTTAATGTATCATTGAAAGCTTGTGTTTCCTCATTAATTTTCATTTTGGATGATCTGTCCATTGGTGAAAGTGGGGTGTTAAAGTTCCCTACTATGAAAGTGTTTCTCTCAATTTCCCCTTTTATGCCTGTTAGTATTTGCCTTATGTATTGAGGTGCTCCTATGTTGGGTGCATAAATATTTACAATTGTTATATCTTCTTCTTGGATCGATCCCTTGATCGTTATGTAGTGTCCTTCTTTGTCTCTTCTAATAGTCTTTATTTTAAAGTCTATTTTGTCTGATATGAGAATTGCTACTCCAGCTTTCTTTTGATTTCCATTTGCATGGAATATCTTTTTCCATCCCCTTACTTTCAGTCTGTATGTGTGTCTAGGTCTGAAGTGGGTCTCTTGTAGACAGCATATTTACGGGTCTTGTTTTTGTATCCATTCAGCCTGTCTGTGTCGTTTGGTTGGGAGCGTTTAGTCCATTTACATTTAAGGTAATTATCGATATGTATGTTCCTATTCCCATTTTCTTAATTGTTTTGGATTTGTTATTGTAGGTCTTTTCCTTCTCTGTGTTTCTTGCCTAGAGAAGTTCCTTTAGCATTTGTTGTAAAGCTGGTTTGGTGGTGCTGAACTCTCTCAGGTTTTGCTTGTCTGTAAAGGTTTTAATTTCTCCATCAAATCTGCATGAGATCCTTGCTGGGTAGAGTAATCTTGGTTGTAGGTTTCTCTCCTTCATCCCTTTAAATGTGTCCTGCCAGTCCCTTCTGGCTTGCAGAGTTTCTGCTGACAGATCAGCTCTTAACCTTATGGGGATTCCCTTGTGTGTTATTTGTTGTTTTTCCCTTGCTGCTTTTAATATGTTTTCTTTGTATTTAATTTTTGACCGTTTGATTAATATGTGTCTTGGCGTATTTCTCCTTGAATTTATCCTGTATGGGACTCTCTGTGCTTCCTGGACTTGACTAATTATTTCCTTTCCCATATTAGGGAAGTTTTCAACTATAATCTCTTCAAATATTTTCTCAGTCCCTTTCTTTTTCTCTTCATCTTGTGGAACCCCTATAATTCGAATGTTGGTGCGTTTATTGTTGTCCCAGAGGTCTGTGAGACTGTCCTCAGTTCTTTTCATTCTTTTTTCTTTATTCTGCTCTGCAGTAGTTATTTCCAGTATTTTATCTTCCAGGTCACTTATCCGTTCTTCTGCCTCAGTTATTCTGCTATTGATCCCATCTAGAGTATTTTTAATTTCATTTATTGTGTTGTTCATCGTTGTTTGTTTCATCTTTAGTTCTTCTAGGTCCTTGTTAAATGTTTCTTGCATTTTGTCTATTCTATTTCCAAGATTTTGGATCATCTTTACTATCATTATTCTGAATTCTTTTTCAGGTAGACTGCCTATTTCCTCTTCATTTCTTAGGTCTGGTGGGTTTTTACCTTGCTTCTTCATCTGCTGTGTGTTTTTCTGTCTTCTCATTTTGCTTAACTTACTGTGTTTGGGGTCTCCTTTTCTAGGGCTGCAGGTTCGTAGTTCCTGTTGTTTTTGGTGTCTGTCCCCAGTCACTAAGGTTGGTTCAGTGGGTTGTGTAGGCTTCCTGGTGGAGGAGACTAGTGCCTGTGTTTTAGTGGATGAGGCTGGATCTTGTCTTTCTGGTGGGCAGGTCCACCTCTGGTGGTGTGTTTTGGGGTGTCTGTGCCCTTATTATGATTTTAGGCAGCCTCTCTGCTAATGACTTGGGTTGTGTTCCTGTCTTGCTGGTTGTTTGGCATAGGGTGTCCAGCACTGTAGCTTGTTGGTCGTTGAGTGAAGCTGGGTCTTGGCTTTGAGATGGAGATCTGTTGGAGATTTTTGCCGTTTGATATTACGTGGAGCTTTGAGGCCTCTTGTGGACCAGTGTCCTGAAGTTGGCTCTGCCATCTCAGAGGCACAGCACTGACTCCTGGCTGCAGCACCAAGAGCCTTTCATTCACATGGCTTTTGTGCCGCCCTAGTCTAGAAGCTTATATATAACTTTTATAAACAATAATTTATAACATATGGTCAAGTCAAGATAATAAAACATCCTTTTTCTCAGCATTGTGACTTTGATCCATTTCTGCTAAATAATTTCACTTTAATCTCACTGAATTGTAAATAGTTCTGTGTACAAAGGTTCGTTTTTTTTTTAGTCATCAGTTTAATAAACTGTATTATAAATACATATAAGTCTAATTTTTAGGAAATTATAAGTTAAAAAGAAATTAAAAATCCAAAGCAAAAATATGTTGTTTAAGAATTCATATATTTAGGGACATCCCTGGCTGTCCAGTGGTTAAGACTCTTTGCTCCCAATGCAGGGGGCAAGGGTTCAATCCCTGGTTGGGGAGCTAATATCCTGCATGCTGCATAGCACAGCCCCAAAAAAACAACATATATTTGTAGTAAAAATATTATAATATGCACAATGATGATAAAGATCAAAATCTGGAGAGTGGGAGAAGGGTACAGTCAGAGTGGGATACACAGGAGATTTCAACTCTTTTAATAAGGTTTGTTTTTATATATATAAATTTATTTTATTTTTGGTTGTTTTGGGTCTTCATGGCTGCACGCAGGCCTTCTCTAGTTGGCGTTGAGCAGGGGCTACTCTTCGTTGCAGTGCACTGGTTTCTCCCTGGGGTGGCTTCTCTTGTTGCAGAGCACAGGCTCTAGGTGCGCGGGCTTCAGTGGTTGTGGCACGTGGGCTCAGTAGTTGTGTCACGCGGGCTCTAGAGCACAGGCTCAGTAGTTGTGGCGCACAGGCTTAGTTGCTCCGCGACATGTGGGATCTTCCCTGGACCAGGGCTCGAACCCGTGTCCCCTACATTGACAGGTGGATTCTTAACCACTGCACCACAAGGGAAGTCCCGATAAGGTTTCTTTTTTAAGCTGTGTGTTCATTCTGTTGTTTTTTATGCTTTCTTGGATATCTTAAATATTTCATCATGTTTTTCTCAAGGCTGATAATATCACCCATTTCCCTTTTAATCCTTAGGAGCTATTGTAGGCCTCGAATTACTTGATTGACAAGGTGAACAAAGTTCTCTGGGGCATCTGTACTGCTCTTAGTTTGGGTGTGTTTTCAAAGAAATAATGCAAATACTGGTCTGTAAATCTGAGCTTCTGTATCAGTTTGATTCCATCAAGAAGCAGATGCCTATGGAAGATATGTCGCGAGAGATTCATTGGAGGGAAGTGTCTTTGAAGCATAAAGAGGAGGTGCGGGAGGAGGCAGGCGGAGCCTTCCATCTGTACTGTAGGCTTGACTCCTGGGACAGGAGAGCAGGAAGGAAGGAGCACCGGCTAGGAAGAGCCTCAGACTGCAGTGCAGTTCTGAAAAGGGTTGGGCCAGGCTGTTGGGGTGTCCTCGAGCGCACGCTGCTTGTCAGAAGAGTCCCATGTTGTGCAAGAGCGGGCCAGCACTGGTACCCTCTCTGCGCTCAGTCAGTGGCAGGGAGCAGCCCTGGGGAAGCCTGGCCTTGCAGCGAATGCGGCGGTGAATCCAGAGCGGTGGTGGCCAGGACCCCTCAGCGGGGACTCAGTCAGCTATGCTTCCTGCAGCCAATTCTCTTGAAGGAATTCTGAACGGAGCATTCCTATAGCTGCACCCCTTGCACCCCACAGACCCACTTCTTGCAGGATTGAGGAGCAACTCCGTGATTTCTATGTACTTTGCTTAAGGAGGAGTTGAGTTGGATCATCAGTATCCCCTGTCACTGAAGGGCCACATCTAGTATTCATCCTGTCTTCCATCATCCATTTTAAATGTTCCTCATCCACAGCTGTCACCTTAGCAGGTTTTGGTGGCTTACCTAATGGTGTGACCTAAACCTTCATTCCTGAGGGGTTCCAACCTTTGCTAATCACACCCTTATCAGGCTGGGGTTGTTACACATATCCATTTACAACTGCAGTGGAGCGAGGGAATACCAGTAGGCACCAAATGGGTCACCTGTGTTCTGCACATAGTTCTCCCATCCCCCTGACTCCCGCTGAGCAACATCAGTGACTCCTGCCAGAAGGGTGACTGCTCTTCTAGCTTGCTGGTCCCTGGACATAGGAAGTCCAAAGTACCTTGGTGACAGTAATGGCATGTAGTTCAGTAGGACTTTTGCTGTGTACCCTAGTAAGAGTGTACCCCCTTTGGTGACCAATTCTTGCAACCCTGAAGAGCCCAGAGTTTTAGGAATGGTAAGCAGAGTCCTCCAGTGGGTCACTGGAAGTGATGGTAATTGGAGCCATCACTTGTATCCGAGAGATTTGATGCATATACTGCATCCTGAAGCGTGGTACCCCATCCTTTCAGCATGTTGCCTCTGAGCTGGTGCTTACGTTGTGTCTTCAGTAGGCCACTCCAGTGATCTGTGAGACTGCAGATTGTGTTTATGTGATATGATCAGTGGGTTCTGTGGTTGGGCCCACTCTCACTCCTTTGCTGAAATAGATCTCCTGGATAAAAACTGTTATGGGGTGGGATTCATGCCTGTGAATTAGGCTTTCTATTAACACCCAAATAGTGGTGCTGGCTGAGACTTTGTAGCTCTGGTATCTGGCGATATCAGAATAGGTATCCCTGTGAAGTTGAATTGCTGGCCTTTCTAGAATCAAAAGGATCCAGTGTAGTCTAGATGACGCTAAGTGGTCTGTTGTTCTCCTAAAGGTGTAGCACCATATCGGCATAGCATTAGTCTCTGTTGCCGACAGATCGGACAGTCAGAAACACAATAGCTAGATCAGCTTTGGTAAGTGGGAGTTCATCTGTTGGGCTCAATCATAGCCTCTATCTTTGCCACAAGCAATTCTATCCATGTGCCCATTTTGCCTCTTCTAGGGTGGCCAGTGTCAAATGATGGGATCATTTTATCTACTTGGTTGTTGATGAAAGTGCCTCTTCTATGGTGGATGCCCATACCCTCCCCAGAGGGCCAGCCATTGACCACTGCCCAGGAATCTCACCTAAGGCCACTTCTACATAAAACTATGAGCAGGTACCTTGCTCCCACATTTTCTTTCACTACTGTCTTTCAAGGCCCACCCCTTTATATGTCTCTAATGCAGCCATGGTCCGTTTGTGTCTCACACGCACAATTTGAGCCAAGCCAACCCACTGGTATTGGGCATCATCCTCCTTCAGCTGGTTGTACCCCACCTCCCCATATGGCCGTAGGTACAAATGGGGAAAACAGCATTAATGCAGCTGTGATTGACGTGTAGGTCTGAGCTACCTGCTCATTCATCTTACTTGTACCCTCTGGTCTTGCTTGGGCTCAATCACATACGTACCACTTTTGTCTTCTGAGGGGCTGCTGCTGAGTGCATACAACTTTATATATCTTGGTGGGTCTGACTAAACTCATAACAGGCAGTTCTGGACACACGGTTACTTGGTATTCATGGTCAAGCATGTTGTGTCTACCAGAGCTCAGCAATATTTTAGGAGCTATTTCTCAAATGGCTTAATTCGCTGCAGATGACACGGCTTTGCTCTGGAATCCTAGAGTCTTGTGTTGTGATTCTGCTGCTGGGGCTTGTCATAAACTCCACACTGCATCTCTCCCACCAGTGATGCTTCCTATACCGGAAGGTCTGCTGGATCTTATGGCCCAAGTTTCAGGGTTGCTTGCACCACAGCCTCCTGCAGCACTGTTTCCTGCCCTGGGCCCCATGCAAAGCTGGTAGGCTTCCATGTTACCCAACATATGAGCCAGAGCATAAATACTCCTAGGTGTGGAGTATGTTACCTGCACAACTCAAAGGGGCCTGCCAGGCACAGTGCTTCCTTCCAATGCAATATTTTGGAAGCGATACCATGGCATGCCCCTGATCGCTAGACCTCTAAAAAGTCACTGAAGTGGCAGATCGCTGAACTTTCATAGGATTAATTTTTCACCCTCTTGACTGCATATGTCTTACCGAGGCTTCAAGGGTACTAGTCACTTCTGGCTTGTCCTGTCCAATCAGCAGAAAGTCATCAATGAAATGGATACATGTAATGTTCTGTGGGATGTCCAGTCAGTCCAGATCTCTCTGGACTATGAGAGAGTGCAGGAGAGTTAACAGCCCAAGGGCAGAATTGAATAGTATTCATTCCATGTGAATGTGAACTGTTGCTGGTCCTCTTTTTAAATTGAAATAGAAAATGCATTTGCCAGATCAATAACCGCATACCATGTACCTGAGGCCTAGCAACACGTTTGCTCTAGCAACGGTACTATGTCCATCACAGCAGTTGTGAGTGGGCCTGCTTGCATTGACATTACAGTCATTCTCCAGAATCCACCTGATTTGTGCAGGGGTCAGACTGACAAATTAAACAGAGATATGAAAGAAACCACACCTGCTCCTCTTCCTGCCCCCCCGCCCCCATATTTTAAGTCCTTAATGATGGCACTAATCTTCCCTATCCTCCCCACCCCCAGTGCAGTATTGTTTTTTATTTGCTAGATTTACCTTGGTTGGGAGGATGGGGTGAAATTTAAGAAGTTTTTTTACTTGTTTTTCCTTACCCTCTTACCTTACAGGGCAAGGATTCAATGTGGTGTTTACTCCAACTACATCATTCCCATTTATGCATTTGGGAACTGAGGAAACGACAACTGGGTAAGTCCTTGGACTTATAACTTACCCAGTCTATAAGTTAGACTTTAGATAGATCTTCATTTATTAAATGGCCCTCATGAGCTTCCATTCTAACAGGATCATGATGACTCTTTAGGTCTTTGGGAATCAAACTCTGGGTCCAAAAGTCCTTGCAATATCTAGCTATTCCCCCTTTCTCACAGTTCCCTGAGTAAACGGTCATAGGTCCTTTTGAGAAACCACTGTTGCGCATACTTGCTGTGGTTTTGCAAGGTCCTTCCTCCTAGGGACCCAGCCACCTCTCTAGTCAGTGGTTCCAGATATGAAAGCCGGCTCAGGTCTGGTAACTGAGCAAGAGCTTGCGCTTGTTACTGTGACTACACTTGGCCCCCCTACTCCTACAGTCTTGCCTTTTTCTGGTTGTAGGCATCAAGGAGTACCCTCATTGGATGCCCATCTGTTTTGCCTAAAGGACACCATGCTTTGTTTTCACAGTTCCCTGCAGATTAAGACTTTTTGGCTGTCCCTCAGCCTTGCTGATCATTACAGCCTCCTGGCTTCTAATGGTGAAGCACCACCCCCTGACCTCTATTACTGGTATATATTTGGGGGCAAAGGTATGGTCACCGTAGATTTTAATGAGCCCAGCTCTGGCCTGCAGAGGAGAGCCAGCAGTGAACATTTTGGTGATGTTAGTGCTCCTCTCACCAGCACATTCTTGTTGACCTTGGTGAATGGTGTGTCTTCTAGGCTTTCCCATGGAACATAATCGGTTTTAGCCTAACATAATAATATATGCATCCAGCATGCCAACTTCCTTCAGCTCTTCATTTCTTTGTTTATAGGCTACCAAAGCAACACAGGTGTTTCCACTTTGCTCAACATTGGCTATCACTTTCTCTAGGCTTCTAAGAGCCACACTTGTTTGCCCCATCTCCTGAGTCCTTGCCAGGGTGGTAAATCCCATGAATTAAGAAAGTGCCCCCAGTTCAATGCATTCTTCCTTTTTCAGTGTTATGTTCCTGCCCCCTTGATCAAGCCCCCTTAGAATCCAATCCCAGCAGCACTCCCCTGGCTCCTGCCAGTGTACACATGGCTCCTTTGATGTGTAAACTCTTTCCTCTCTTGTCAAGGCCAACATATCCCCAGACAAGAAATGCTGGAATTTAACTTTAGTTATTGGGCTGGCAGCATGCAGTGTAGATGGGGGGAGCTCCATACCTGCTGCATTGCAAGGGAGAAGCCTCTGCAGTATCTTCCCATATGGGGAAGTGCTAGCCCTTGGGTGGACCACCTCTCCAAGTTCTAGGGATTCAGGGAGGTTTGCAGTGCCCCAATCCTTGGGACATCCTTAGAGATCTCCCCCCCCATATTTCAAAATCCTATGTTTTCTCTACCAGAGCCCTGTCCTCAGCATAACAGACCTACACTGGCTGAGCATTTAAATGTCTCAGGAGCTCTACAACTCTCATTAGCAAATCCTTTGTCTGCTTCTCAGCTTTGTCTGCACTTTTACTGCAGCAGCTGAGGGCCTCTTTGGAAGCTAGCAAAGCCTGTAGTCTCTGGCTCTCACACTTACATTTAATTGTTAATGGCCCTCTTTGTTGCTCTGCAGGGCACCAATGCAATTTAATTACCAGTGACTCTGCAATCCTTACAGGCTTTTTGCCCCTCCTATCTTTCAGATGCTTGAATCATCACACCTGCAATGGTAGTTTCCTTCATCAGGATATTTTTCTAGGTCATCACCACTGAAATCTTCAGCAATTGGGCCAGAGGATAGTTTTTATCAGCCAGGCAGTGAGTGAGCCTATTTCCAAACTCCATCTTACTGGCTATGTGTTTTCTTTAATCACTCTCAGTATCACCTGGGTCTGTTCAGGTTCTCTGAGAAACAGACACCAATCAGGGTTAGACAAGCAAGAGATTTATCGGAGGGAACTGTGTGTGAAGGATAAAGGGGAGGGAACAGGAGTAGGCGGCAAGAGCCTTCCACCTGTGTTGAAGGCTTGACACCTGTGACAGGAGGTGGAAAGAAGGTCTGAGTAGGAAGCGCCTCAGACTGCAATGCAGCTCTAGGAGGCCTTTAGCCAAGCCAGTGGGGAGTCCTTGAGACAGAGTTGCCTGTCAGAGAAGCCCTGAGCCCCTTGATGACAGGCCAGCACTAAGACCCCTGCTGTGCTAAGTCACTGGCTGGGAACAGCCCAGGAAAGTGTAGCTCGACAGGAGCCTGGTGGTGGATCCAGAGGCTTTGCAGCTGGGGTTCTTAGGAAACGACGCTCCCCACTGCCAGTTCTCTTGAAGGAGATCTGAGTGGCACATTTCCTGTGGCTGCTACAGCCACCCACTTTCATTCCCATTGTCATTATGATTTCATACCGATTCGTATTTCTGTATAGGAGATCTCAGATCACTGTTTAGTGCACAGTAATTTTTTTACTTATCCTGAAATTAATGTAAGTGAAAGTGCAGTTCATTTGTAAGGTGCTATTTAAATATTTGTCTTAAGTGATATTCACTTAAGTGATATTAATTTAATATTGGTTTTAAGTGAAAGTAACTGTTACATGATTGGGAGTGACCATGGGAGAGAAAGCAGCCAAGCTCAACACTTAGCACTTGGCATATAGTGGGTGCGCAGTAAGTGTTTGTTGACATAAAATAAAACCCAGACTTGGGTCCCTGGCAGAATATTTGCTTATGATTTTAGTTATGTATTTTCATGACTTAGCTCTTTTTCCTTAATGCCTTTGTCCTCCATAAGCCAAGGAATGCAGAATGTCCCTATGTAAGGAGAATGCTGCCTTAAAATATATTTTGTCCTGAAATAGTAAAAAAAAAAAAAAATCGTCCACATGCATGAATAAAAAAATGTGGCTCAATTTTTTGATGGTTCTAATAATAAAAATTAGATTTGATACAACAAAAAGTTGATTAAATTAATTGAACTATGCATTATAGCTGGTTACATTCTTTTTTTTAATCAATGTAAGTTGTGTTTTAACATTTTATTTATTTCTTTATTTTATTTTTTGGCTACACCGTGTGTTAGTTGCGGCATGCAGGATCTTTCGTTGCGGTACGTGGGCTTCTCTCTAGTGTGGCGCACAAGCTCAGTAGTTGTGGTGCGCGGGCTTAGTTGCCACGTGGCATGTGGGATCTTAGTTCCCCGACCAGGGATCGAACCCGTGTCCCCTGCATTGGAAGGTGGATTCTTTACCACTGGACCACCAGGGAAGTCCCTGGTTAAACTCATTTTGATGAAAATATTCAAGGTATTTTTTGTCACCCATACCACACCTCAATTTGAATAAATTAATTGAAATAATTGATTAAAATTATTGAAAATATATCCATATACCAAAATTCAATCACATATTTAAAGTTAGGCCAAATAGATGTTTACAGGATACCTTTCTGATGTTATTGTTCTGTTGAAGAGTAATCACAGTAACTGAAACAGGACCCAGCCGTTACTCTTAGGGGACAGGGGATGAGAGTGCATATATCCGGTCATGTAGTTAAAAAACAAAGCCCCAGTTTTCCCTTTTGCTTGATTTCTTTTTAACTGTGCTATATTTTTTCTTAAATTTTACAAAACATAAAGGAGGACCACAGATTTTTTTGCTTATTGAAGGTGATGGGCAAGGGTATTCAGTGATGGAAACCCTAGTACTAGTACAGTGTTCTGGCCTATCCACAAGCCATTTGATCACTTTTGAAAATTTCCATGTTTGCCATCTTTCTTTCTCATGTTTACTTGAGGTCAGTGTAGAGGGAAATGATGGAGGGTGAATGGTCACAGAGCTTACTCTCAAGTATGATGATGGAGTTCTCAACTTGAAGTCAAAGAGAGAGGTCGATAAAATGAATGGACAGAAGCATTTTCTAAAAAACAGTATAAAGTAATTATATATAGTATATATATATTATACTTGGCACATATATTGCAAATGTCTAGGGAGGGGGAAAACTTTATTCCTTTATTCCTCTGGCACTGAAGCTTAAAGTTCAATTTAAAAAACTTTTTTCCTCAAAAATGTTAAAGAAGAGTCTGGATTCACAGCTCCCAGACACCTGGGAGCAAGGCGTTTTACCTTTGGACCTGTGGTTCTCAACTGGGGGCAGTTGTGTTGCCCTGGGGACATCTGACAATGTCTAGAGACATTTTTTATTGTTACAACCAACTGGGTAGGGGTAGAAGTTGTAATAGGGGCGGGGCAGGTGCCACCGATAGCGGTCCTGCTCAGCCATTGGTTGGCACCGCGGTGGGCCTCTCCCCCTCCCCTTCCTCTGTATAAAAGGAGCCCGAATTCGGACTGAGGCAAGACGGTGTTTTGAAGTCTGCCATTTTCTCCGTCTGCTGGCTTTCCGATTCAAGGCGTTATTCCTTGCCCCCAACAACTCGTCTCCCGATTTATTGGCCTGTAATGTGGTGAGCAGAGCGAGCTTGGGCTGGGTAATACTGTCACTGGCATCTGGTAAGTAGAAGCCAGAGATGGATGCTGCTAACATCCTGCAAGGCACAAGACAGAACCCTCACAAGGAAGAATTATCCGGTCCAAAATGTCAATAGTGCCATCGTCAAGAGAGCCTGTTAGCCAAGCTGCTACCAAAATGCCACCAGGGATCCTTCTTTTTTAAATTAAAATGCAAAACTGCAAATTTTTAACAGTTTATATTTCATTAAGAAAAAAAAAAAAAGATTCCAGGCAACAAAGCTGATGATCATCGAGCAATATTTTATCCTTGCAGGTCATAAGAATGAGCCTAACAGGAAAGCGCATCCTTCCCTTACAGCTTCCCCTGAGTAATCAGTTTCAGTCACTGAGGCCAACCTTCAAGTGATTGACAAAGCGGAGTAGAATGGAAGTTTACTCTTTTTTTTCTCTCTCTCTTTCACCACTTGACTCTGATCTTTCTCTCTTGCTGTTTTTCCTGCTGGTGTTTTGGCTCATCTAAAATTTGGTTACACCTGAGCCCAGTGAAGGTCAGTGTGTATACCACCTAAAAAATGCAACACCCACAGTGTGCTGTTTGCTTGGCATCTTGTCGGGGCACTGGCTACTATTGACTTGAAGGGAAGTACCACCTGCTGAGTCACTGGATTGACCTCCTGCTACCACCTGTGGTTTCCATAGTGACCGTCTCAGTGAATTGCTCTCAACGGAACCTGACTGGTTAAAGACGAGCAATTTCCTGTAATTTGAGCCTTTTACTAATCTTGAAATGGAAACATGCTTTCACCATGCTTTCTGAAGAGTAGATTTTCCAGTCAAAATCTTTTGGAATAAAATGCACAGAGATGTTTGAAGAAGTGAGGTTATTAGGGTAGAACGCTGAGGGAGAAAATAAGAACGGTGGTGATATGAAAGTGTTGCTTAAGGAGATAGAGAAATGTTAGTAAATACAAAGGGTTTCCAGTAGCTCCTCAGGAAAGAAAAGTTGCCCCAAATACCTTGTTATTAAGTCTTGCCACTTAGTCACTGCCAGAACACTTACCTGATAGAACCAGAGGAAGCAGATTGTTATTCAACCTATTTTTTAAAATAATCTCCACTCCTCTTATTTTCAGAAAAAAGAAAGGGAAAAGAACAATCGATTCCCCTCACCTGCCACCCACTTGGCGATGTGAACATAGAACAGTCTTTTTGTCTTTTTCTTCTTTCCTTCCTTCTTCCTCCGTTCTCTTTTCCACCTCCTCCCCTTCCTCCTCCTCGTTCTTCATTTGCTTCTATGTTTTACAGTTACAGAGCAGATTAGGGAGAATTTTTCATTCTCCCTGGTATGTAGATGGTGTGACATCTACATCCCAGGGAGACTTAAGGACTAGTTATAGGTAAGGAGGGATAATGAAGAAATCAGGCATCTTAAGTCCTTAGAGAACATTCGTGGTCAGTTTGGATGTTTGAACAATGAATCCAAAATTGGTTGCTGCCCAGTGAACATTGATTATTTATACAGGGCCTTAAAGCCCCATATTAGAAGGTACTAAATAAATATTTGATTATTTGGTGAAAGAAATTTTAAAACATATAATCAGTGTTCTTCAGTTTTTTGGTATTATAACGTTCATAATAGTGCTAATGGTATATACAATTTAAAATAAGCATTACGTTTACTTTGATCCTGTTCCTTAAAGCTGTTGAACAGCTAGGGTTAAATCAGGGCCAAGAACTCGTTTATTGAACGAATGAATGAATGAGCATTCTCTCATTTAGTCAACATTTATTGAGTCCCGACAATGGGAGTGTGTGTTTTTAAGTTAGCCTCATGCTTGGGTCTCTTCATAAGCATTGAAGCTAATGTCCCCAAATGAACTCATTATTTTGCTCCAACTCCCAAGTTTTATCTCCTTTTTAGTTCCCTATTTCTTAATGGCACATCACCCACAGGGATACCCAGACAGAAAGCTAGGTGGAAGGAAGCAGATTTTATTAATAATAATCGTAATAGTAACAATAGCTGCTAATGTTTATGGAATTCTCACAACACTGCAAGTGCTTTGCATGTACTTAATTTAAATTCATTTACTTTCCATTCTCCTAAGAACCCCCAAAAGAAGGCCCTTTGTAATCCATATTTAGTCTCTGTACTCTGTGCTCAATGTATGAAAGATTCTGAAAGGAGCACCATCTTTTTTTTTGGCTGCGTTGGGTCTTTGTTGCTGCACGTGGGCTTTCTCTAGTTGTGGCGAGCGAGGGCTACTCTTCAGTTGCGGTGTGTGGGCTTCTCGTTGCAGGGGCTTCTCTTGTTGTGGGAGCATGGGCTCTAGGCGCGGGCTTCAGTAGTTGTGGTGTGTGGGCTCAGTAGTTATGGCTCGTGGGCTCTAGAGCACAGGCTCAGTAGTTGTGGCGCATGGGCTTAGTTGCTCCGCGGCATGTGGGATCTTCCCGGACCAGGGATCGAACCCATGTCCTGCACTGGCAGGCGGATTCTTATCCACTGTGCCACCAGGAAAGCCCAGAAGCACAGTCTTAAAGGAGATGGACTTGTGAAAACAAGACATTGCAGTACATTTTGATGCCTTAGAGGATACTACAGCTTCTCCCAAGAGAAAGGGGCTAGCTTCCTGCTGGGGAGGAAAAGAAGCCTCCAGAGGTGAATGATGACCACCCGAAGCCGCTGGTTCTGGCATGTTGCCTGGGTGAGTAGAAACACAGCAGGACTGTTTTCAAAATAAATCTGTGATCCCTCATTCAGATGTGTCACTATGAGTGACAGAAACTGTTACAGCAATGCTTATCAGAAACCTATTACCTAGGTCAAATAATATATAAGGTTTAGGCTAATATTCTCTAGGGAGATAAGAGAGTTGAGGATAGGCATTTCACTAGGCACTAAAGATTAAGGGATCAGAAAGCACAAAAATTATATCGAGGGATCTTAGGGCAAGTGGTAGGTAAATATAAAGGTGGGTGTGAGCAGCAGAGGCGCCGAGCCAGAGTAAGGTGCGCTGCAGGTCCCGGTGGGTGACCCATGGCAAGCTCAGCCACCGGCCAGTGCACACACACGTGCCCATGTGTGCGAAGGAGCAGGGAGAAGGCTGGCCGCAGTGAAAAGGGAAGACGTCTTCCAATCTTTATGCCCATAACTCATCCAAACAAAGGAGGGAGGCAGGTTAACTTTTAGGGCCAGCTTCAAAAATAGGCCTGAATGATTTTGTGGTTCCCTCTGTCCTGCTCCCACTAAATAAACCATCTCGTTATTGCAACTAAACACAAAGATTGAAAATACAGGGATTGGTTAATACATTGATCTTTTTTTGTTCTGTTGTGTATAGATTGAGGGTCATTTTGTTACAAGGAACAGTATTTTCCCCAAGGCAATTCAAGAAATTTGTGGGGAGGAATCTCACAGAAACCCAAGGACAGGACCCCCAGTACAGCTGAGCCAGATGGCCAGGACTCTGGAGCTGGGTGTTGGAGAGCCACAAGGAAACGAGACTCCTGCATCTGCTCTGCCTGTTCTCTACCAACTGGCGGCTTCTCCTTGCTTGTAATTGCTGCTTTTTTTGTAACTTCAACTCTTCAAGTCCACAGACGGCTGCCCCAGCCTGATTCAGCATGGCTTTCTTGACCCATCAATTGGCTCCTTACCTCTATGTCTTTCAACTTCAATTCCTGAGAGAGGGAAATCCCTTAGTTGGGAATCACTTACTCGGGGGCAGAGTCCTTTGTGGCAGAGTCACGTCAGAGGCCCTGGCCAGCAGATCTGCCCTTGACCACTCGCATAGCATGAGCTAGAGGTGGGACGTCTTCAGAATGAGCTCTGGGGATGCAAGTCCCCCAAATGCTTAGTACGGTTCATTTAACCATCAAAACAAATAGCACTCAGTATTTTGCAATCATATCAGCAATCATATCAAAATAAACCCCATCAGTATTTCGATATGGGCAAGGAGGTGAAGAAAGTAGGAAGGACTTGGGAGTCCACAGTATGGGACAGGTCACTCCTGAGTTGACAGAAGGGCACAGAGAGAGGAGATTGATGTCAACCTTAGCTCACTTTGACTGCCTCTGCTTTCCTAGCTCCTCTACTCCAGGTCTCCTGATGCTCACCCAAAACATATCCCAGTCTTGCCTCTGCTGTATCTAAGTGAGGTAGGAAGTACAAGGGAGGCTTGGAATTCAGTTAGACTCCCTAGACCCTCAATGTCTCCCTGCGTCTGGTTGTAGATCCCAATCCTCCTTTCTCTCTCTGGTCACCCTGAGCCCTGGTGGTGAGTAATGGCACGGAACTCTAACTACTTCCTACTAAATTGGCCTCCCACGTGGCTGGATCCTGCTGGCCAGGCCCTACTTTCCGGTGTAATGGATGCTTTGGTATGTGTCTTGTCTGGTTCCTACACTGAACCACCACTCAGAAACCCTCCCTCCATGCTCTGACCAACCACTAATAAGCCCCTGAATGCTGCTCGAGCTTGCTAAACCACAGCACCTCTGAGAGCACTGGAGAATTACCAGCATCCACAGCCCCTGTGTTGCCAGGCCAGACCTTATTGTTGCTGCTGAGGTCCCAGCATGCCTTGCACCTGAGAACAAACTTTGCAGACTTCATAATTACCTCAAAGGGAATTTTATCTTCACCTTAGCAAGAATAAAATAGAAACTCTGTACAGAGGTGGTGTTGTCCTGCTAACACGTTCAGGAAGCCTTGCTTTGCATGATTTATGAAGCTTTTTGTTGGCTTTAACACCTTGAACTTCCTCATGAAGAAACGTTTCCCCAAGGATTCCTTAATCAAAACTTTACAATGTTAGACTTGTGAAAAAGTTCCCTTCAACAATTAGAATTTGTAGGGAATTTAAGCCCAAATATTGAGTTTGGCATGATGGTAGTACACATTCCTCAAAGCTATTGTTCTCAATATCCATAATTTTAATTTAAAAATTCATTTGAACTTACTTGTGTTATCACTGTACTGTACATAGAATCCCAAATATAAAAGTTTCAAACTCAAACACAACAACTAACTAGAACAAATATATTTGAGTCTAGTTTCAATTCTTTAAGGAAATAGGTCAGAAATGAATTTATAAAAAGCAGTCTTGTTAATTAGATTCTTGCCAGGTGAAATGCAAAGCTTTGAATAGCATTATCTATTCTGATTTATAATTAATGGACTCAATTTCTATTGTAATGAAGAAATTTCCTATTCATCAGGGACTTTCAAATCACTATCATTCATTTTATGAAGAAAAAAATGTAAAATAATCCTAGAGGAAATATATATTTTAAAAATAATTTTACAGGGGCTTCCCTGGTGGCGCAGTGGTTAAGAATCCGCCTGCCAATGCAGGGGCCGTAGGTTCGAGCCCTGGTGCGGGAAGATCCCACATGCTGTGGAGCAACTAAGCCCGTGCACCACAACTACTGAAGCCCGCGTGCTTAGAGCCTGTGCTCTGCAACAAGAGAAGCCACCGCAGTGAGAAGCCCGCGCACCACAACGAAGAGTAACCCCCGCTTGCTGCAACTAGAGAAAGCCCGCGTGCAGCAACGAAGACCCAACGCAGCCAAAAATAAATAAATTAATTAATAAAAATAATTAAAAAAAATAATTTTACTAGTCATGTTTTACTTAAATTGGAGTAAATAAGGTAGAAGAAATTAATTACTCCAAATCTGTTTATAATAACCATAATAACCAGTTAGGCCTATAGTACATGATTATAGGCAAAACACTATCCTCTCTGAGACTCAGTCATGTCATATGTAAAATGGGTATATAAAATGGATATACCTACACCTTCAGAGAGCTGAGGGTTTCTAATGAGACAGTGCCACAAGTAGACAAATGGCAGTCTTGACAAAGATGTGTGCTTCAAGATCTAAGAATCAAAGTCAAATGTAGACCTGGGTGGTGCTTATTATTTGAGTCAGCCAGTGAAAGTAACCGTTAGGCAGAATTTCTTTGCTGCCCTTGCAAATGCTTTTGAAATCCTTGGCTGAAATTCTACCCTTTCATTAAAAGAACACTTTAGTAAATTATCAGAAGCAGGGTGCAGTGGGCATTTGTCCTCTTTGTGGCTGCCCAGTATCTACTCTGATGGAATCCATTCTGTGTGATTATTGGAAGTGACGGAGCCAGACGTTCCCTTTCCCCATTCCCTTGTGGGAAAAGCCAATTAGATGTTTCTGCCCAGCGCTTTGAATCTGGGGCTAGTGAAACTATTACACAGGGACAGTTTTGAATTCACACATGGAGGTGCATCCAGCAGCAGCAGAAGGCAAACATGGCTGTCATGTCCATTGAGACATCACAAACAGACGATTCTTGCAGTGGGAATTTGGCCTGCTCCCTAATTTTCCCTGGCTCCTCTCAAATTTCCAGCCTTGGAGTCTAGCCTTCCTGTCAATCTATGACCTATCCTCTACCTTTCCAACAAATTCCTTTTCTGCTGAAGTTAGCAATAGTCAGTTTCTGTTTTTTTAAGAACAAGCATATAGCTCTGAGCCAATTAATTCATTAGGAAATTACCACTTGGTAGTTACATTAGAAATAACTCTATTAATTTTTCTTAAGTAAATCTTGCCTTTCAGAGAATTAATTTTCTTTAAAAAAAGAAAAACAGTTGAGTGAGAATCCTACAAAGAATGGTAAGCCCTGTATTGATTTGGGTATCTTGCATATGAACTGCCTCTTCTGATTTCAATGGGGACTCTTTTTTGTTCCTGTTGGGAATGTATCTTTCCCTTTCTCTTTCCATTTGTAAGTCTGTCTTGCTTTTCTCAAGACTATTTTTTTGGGACTTTCGTGGTGGTGCAGTGGTTAAGAATCCACCTGCCAATGCAGGAGACCCAGGTTCGAGCCCTGGTCTGGGAAGATCCCACATGCCACGGAGCAACTAAGCCCCTGTGCCACAGCTACTGAGCCTACGTGCCACAGCTACTGAAGCCCACGCGCCTAGAGCCTTTGCTCTGCAACAAGAGAAGCCACTGCAATGAGAAGCCTGCGCACCGCAACAAAGAGTAGCCCCCGCTCGCCACAGCTAGAGAAAGCCTGCGGGCACCAACGAAGACCCAATGCAGCCAAAAAGAAATTAATTAATTTTTTAAAAAAAGACTATTTTTTTCTCATTGTTCAATCCCTGCCCTACTCCACATTCCTGCCACTGATCCACAGATTAGCCCCAGCTGGTCAAGGAAGAGAGATTCCATAGAGAGAGCACAAAGGAAGGGAATCTGCGGCAGCATCTGGGAAGGGGAGAAGGGGCAGGAAGGAAAGCCTATCACATTTCTACTTTAGTAAACTTCACTTTCCTACATTCCCTGGGCAGTTTCTGCTTTCCACTCTTGGGGTAGAGAAATGAGAAAGGGGTAAAGGTAGAAGAGGAAAGAAAACCTTGTTGCCATAACTCCTATCCTCAGCCCCTTATTTCCAACTAGACTGCAAAGACCTTTGTATTGTTTGTTGTTGATTTCTCAGCACATAAACAATCTAACATGCTAGACTGAGCTTGCTGAATAAATGTGATTGATCACTTCAACATGATTTATATAGATTCTTATTCTAGCTATATTAAGGCTTAAAATAAATTTTTATGAACTGGTTTGGGAAGTCATTCATGATTTGTAACTTATTCTATTAGAAATTATATTCCAAGAGTCAAATAGTAGTCTTACAAATAAACTTCTATAAGGCAAGTTCGGGTAGACTAGACACTGCCTTTCCAGTACTAATGTTGCCAGTGATAATTTAGTAGGTAAAGGAGACTTCAGCTCAAAGTTGATTTGTGTTGATGAAGAAAATATTAACAGGATCTTAATATATGAATTGGCTAATAACTTTTCTCCATTTAAAAATTATCTGCTCGGGCTTCCCTGGTGGCGCAGTGGTTGAGAGTCCGCCTGCCGATGCAGGGGACACGGGCTCGTGCCCCGGTCCGGGAGGATCCCACATGCCGTGGAGCGGCTGGGCCCGTGAGCCACGGCCGCTGGGCCTGCGCGTCCGGAGCCTGTGCTCCGCAACGGGAGAGTCCACAACAGTGAGAGGCCCGCGTACCGCAAAAAAAATATATATATATCAGCTCAAATTTTACCTTCATCAGTAAATCTGCACCAGAGAGCTAAAGTGAATTTTAGTAAAATATTTAAGAAGTGGTTTTGAAAGTGGCAAAGAAACCTCAGGAGCCTCCCTCCCCACAACCACCCACATTCCTCTTCCTACTGTCATCCTAGGCATCAATCCCTGCCTTCTCCTCCAGCTACCATACCAGCATCCTACACGCAACCTCCGGCTTCTTCTATCTGCCCTGCAACTTGCTAGCATTGCTCCACTAATTAGTTTGATAATTACCCAGACGCTAGATTTCTACCTTTGGATGTCCTGGGTTCTTCCCTGTCTTTCCATTAGTAATTAAGTCCTAAGTACCTTCTAATTATCTTCGAGTCTTCCCTCTTCTCTCCATCCCTACTGTCAACACCCCACCAATCTAGCCTTCCACCAAACTTCACTCAAAGTACAATTAGGAAGCAAAGTCTTCCTAATAGGTCTTTTTACATAAATTTCTCCCTCTTCTAATTTGTTTTCTACCGTTTGGCCAAAGTAATCTTTTTAAAAAAGCAAATTTCACCATGACTCTCCTGTGTTGAAAAGCTTTTCCATAGCTGACTGTTGCCATTAGAATGAAGTCCAGGGTTCTCAACACGGTCTGCTCTCTCAATTAACATCACACCTCCACCTTGTGCCACACTCCTCCTCCATCTCTGCGTTCACCTAACTGAACTTCTCTCAGTTCTTTGATCACATTGTGCGTTCTCCTGCCTCAAAACTTCCACAGTGTGTTCCTTCTGCCCTCAGGGCTTGTCCCAAATTCTTCAGATTTTCTCAAGCACCATTTCCTCAGAGAAAACTTTCTGGACCCCATAGGGCAGGAAGTTCCCTCATTCCGAAATCTCGGCGCGCTTCTCTGAGAGTTCAAAGGGGAAACAGACCATGTCTTATCCTCAGCCGTATTCTCAGCTCCCTGACCTGCTTTGTCACATCCCTGAAAAAACCCCTCTTCCCAATATCCTGAGTAGATGTTATTTCTTTCATTCTTTTCTCATTCGGACTCTCTCTAAGCGAAAGGTATTCAACAGTTAACCGACAGGCCTGGCAGTCAATGAGAGAGGTCTCTAATCAACCTATTTCAATAAGTAATTTTAGAGAGAAAGAATAGCACAGTAGTAACATCGTGGTCACTCAAGGTAGACTGCTTGGGTTCACATCCTGACTTTGCCAATCACAAGGAGTATAACCCTGGGTAAATTACTCAGCCTCTAGTCCTGACTGAGTTTCTTCATCTGTAAAGTGGTAGGGATGTTGGGAGAATTAAGTGAAATAACATATGTCAAACACTTAGTGCCTGGCATAAAACACATGCTATGCAAGCATTAGCTATTACTTCTTAACCATGGACTCTGCACCACATTAGACTAACAAAGTTAGGCCTGCGAGGGGAGGGCTTATGCTGGTCTTGTTTAGTTTGATTTTCCCAATCACTTGCCCAGTACCTAGCACTAAGCAGTTGTCCACTAAATACTTACAGCATGAAATCAAGTATGACCAAGTGAATGATTATCATTTGTTATACATCATCATAGTGGAGAATAGCAGAGAAGGGATCTAACTTTTACTGAGCAATTTCCCTAAGCCTCCTCTCCATATCTGAAAATGGTGGTAATATCTTCTTCACAGGAATCTTGTGAGATTTCAGTGACAATTGAGTATGTAAAATACTTATTCCAGTGCCCAGCACTCTTAGCTCACCACTTATGGGCTAGCTATTACTATTCTCCAAGTTTGGAAGCTAGTAGGTCTAACTCTTTCTTTCTCTCAGTTCCAATATTAGATTCTCACGTCTGCAACTTTGGCTGTCCTTCTTCATTATGGCATTTGTGACAAGATGATTTTCTGTCTTCTCAGCCTCTGATCGTTGTTGTAAAATGTCTATGAAAGGTCAGCAGACTCTTCTGCCTTCAATATTAGCCAACGCTTTCCGCGTCTGGAGCTTACTCCATCCTTATGGGTATTGGGAAGATAAATGGAAATGATTAAGATGTACTTTCCAAAATATAAAACATTGTACTATAAGAGCTTGCCAAAGGGAATTAATATAACCAGATATCTGTAGAAGAACTTTATGAAGACCCTGTGTATCTCTCAACCTTAATATCTAAGATTGTAGATACGATAGTCTGTAAACAGCATGTAAAAGCAAATTTATTAAAGTCTGGGACAACTGCATTACCAAGCTGTACACAGCATGTTCTTTCTTCAGACGCTGAGATAAATGAAAAAAAATGGTTGCCATAGAGATAGTTAAACTATGCCCTTTGGCTAGCAGATTAGAAGTCCATTTCAACCTGGGAGAAGAGAATGTATTTTGCCTTTCCAGTGATATTTACAGATTATTCCTATCACAATTGCAACCAAGTTATTAAAGCTCAAATGCTAAACCTCTAAACATTGCACTTTATGAAGACTTCTGTTCTTTTGCTAAAACTTATTTTTCCATTAATGTGCAAACCTTAAAGCTACTATCTTTTTTTCTCGGAAAATGTATTTTTGAAGTTCTTCCCCCTAAGATGTTATTAAACTCTTCCTTGAAATCTATTCTGCCACACAGTTGGCTTCATTTCCTTTGAAGCTCATATTTTATTTTTGAATCATTTGTCAGAGGCAATATGTAGTATCACAAAGGATGCGCCAGCACAGGAAATGCTTATGAAGCATGGAAAACCCACTTAATAATAACTCATACTAATCAGTTAGCAGAAAGATTTGTGGGTGGTCATATTCAGATCCTTTTGTAGTCATTTAGTCTGTTCTTCAAAATTAAGAAAGTCATTACAAATCCGTAGCTGGGAAAATCTGCCAGCTGACGCAAGCATTTCCTGCAGGGAGGCAGTTTGTCAAGGTTAAGCTTACTTTGCCTGGTTGGGTAAGATAGGTTCTGTGGATAACAAAGAGGAAGCTGGATTTGTTTTGGAAATTGAATGTATTTTATGTCATCATAAATCTGACCACTGTTCCCTAAAATATTGCTGCATAAATCCATTTCTCAGGTGTGATAACTTCAAAGAGATTTGTATTCCCTAGGGAAAAAATAATTTCCCTCCTTTCCTGGCATTGGGTATTCAGTCATAGCCTTCCATTGCCCAGGCCAAGGTTTAGGTAATTTCTTCCTTCGCTTATGCTGGTGGTGACTATTTATAATCTGTGTGTGTGTGTGTGTAAGTGTATGTGTTTAATTGGGCATTTACAGGGAGGAAGAATAGTAGGGACAAAATACTTGGCTAAAATAGCCTGAACTCCAAACCAGGACCCCTTAAATTTCTAAATTTGGGTGAGTAAATGATCATGTGCCTCGTTTCTCATCTTCCCCTCATCCCCAATCTCCACTGTCTTTCTCTTAAATGTAGGAAAACCAAACGAGTCAATATGCATGAAGATATTTTAGGGCCTGAAAAGGAAGGCCACAAACCATTTAAAGTAGATCAGTTTTCCTTTTTTCTGAAATGAAGTGGAAACAAGCATCTTCACACTTTCTAGATTAAGAGAGTTGGAAAAGGAGTCATACATTGTCCATGTTCTTGTTATTATCCATAAAATCGGTTATTTTACTTCTCCATCTAAGAATCTTTTTAATGTTTGTACAAGGAAAAGTGTGGCAAACAATGAAATAAGACCAGCCTAAACCCATTCCCTGCCCTCTTCCCCATTCCCAACCTTCCACTAGGGAGGCTAGAAATGCTAAATATTTTCTTTCTACCAGGCTTACAGTTAGGTCTGGCCCTGTGACCTGTTCTGGTCAATATGGCATAAGCAGAGATCTACTGTGAGCCTTCCAGGAAAGCTTTTTTTTTCCTAAAAAGGGGCAGATGTGGCTGATGCCACCTTCTTCCTTCCAGCACTTATCCATCCTTCATTATGTCTTAAATGTGAACGTGATATCTGGTATGGTGGTAGCCATATTGTGACCATGAGTCCAAAGTATGAGGCTAAGTAGGATGGAATAGAAAGATAGAAAAGGCCAGGGTCATTGATGGCATCATTCAGCAGGAAATCTGACCTCCTGTCATCTAATTCTGTGAGACAAATAAATCCCTACTGGTTTAAGCCACTGTTAGTTTGATTTTCTGAATACTTACAGCCGAGAAAACATCTTAACTGATACCAGACTTGGTTTGAGTTTCAGTCTAACCACCCCCCACCCTACCCCAAAGGATAAACGTAACCTTTCATTTTATTTCTTGGCTATTTTAGGTGAGATTGTTCCATCTGTAGTGATCATAAGCTTTTTTCAATTCGGTAAGTAAACTCGACTTTTCCAAAGGGTGGAAGAGAGGTGATAGTTTAGTGTTATGGAAACATTTGCACATTATCAAGCTGTGCATGTAACACAGTTCAAGAATCATCCTTAGGGTGGTAATAATTTTTAACCAGTTTGGGAAATGAGGCCAGTTACAGAAAAGAGCAAATTTGAAGTTAATCCCTTTTAATCAGAGGTTCAGGTGGCTCATATCAAAGCATTTCTTTGTGTGTAAGTTAATAAAACTGACTTCCATACAGTAGAAAGCACATCTTCGCTGTAAGGATTCTTCGTTTTTCTACCCCAAATCTGTATCCCCGGGAATAGAACCTGCTCTCCTGGCAGATTCACCTGCTTTTAGTAGAGTGATGTACAACTCTTCTAAAGCACTTCTCCTATTGATTTCCCCTGGTCCTAATTAGTACTCCTCAGAATAGTAGATGTACTTCTATAGTTTCTAAGCTGTCAGCTGCAGTGCCATGTATCTATCAGCTTCATCACCTGACACTATCAAGTTCCCCAGGATCTCCTAGTCACTTCGGATAGCCAGTCGTGTTCAAATTAATGTCACTTGTTCTGAACCAATTCTCCATCAGTTATGGGGAAACAGTGCTAAATAATTTATACTGCTATTTAACAGATATCAGCTAAACTTTGAGCATACACACTCATAAAAAGGATTCCCCTGAAAAGATAGCCTCTTATGGTTCTTTAGAAAATTATTCCAAATCAATGGGCTGTATACTCCATCAAAAGTCATGGCTATAACAATGGGGCATTCTGTTGATTCTGGCTTCACACTTGCATGTCAGATCATTAAGTAACAATCATCAACTGCTTTTGGTTTTAAACTGAGGTTAAATTCACATAACATAAAATCGACCAGTTTGAAGTGTACAATTCATCGGCATTTAGTATACTCACAATGTTGTGCAACCACCACCTCTATCAAGTTCCAAAACATTTTCATCACCCCAAAAGAAAACCCATACCCATGAAGCAGTCACTCGCCATTACCTCCCTTCAGTCTGGAGCAAGCACCGATATGCTTTTTGTCTTTGTGGATTTACCTATTCTGGATATTTAATATAAATGGAATCATTCAATATGTGACCTTTTGTGTCTGGCTTCCTTCAACTAGCATCATGTTTTTGAGGTTTATCTACATCATAGCAGGTATTGGTACTCTATTTCTTTTATGGCTTAATAGTATTTCACTGTATTCATATACTACATTTTGTTTATCCACTTATTCATTGATGAACATTTGGGTTGTTTTCACCTTTGGGCTATTGTGAATAGTACTGCCATAGACATTTATGTGAGAGTGTTTGTTTGAGTACCTGTTTTAAATTCTTTTGGCTACATACATTGAAGTGGATCTGCTAGTCATATGATAATTTTATGTTTAGCTTTTTGAGGAACCACCACACGATTTTCCACAGCAGCTGCACCATTTTAGTTATCCATCAGCAAGGTACAGGAGTTCCAATTTGTTCACATCCTTACCGACACTTGTTTTCCTTTTTAAAAATTATATCCATCCTATGGACTTCCCTGATGGCACAGTGGTTAAGAATCCGCCTGCCAATGCAGGGGACACGGGTTCGAGCCCGGGTCTGGGAAGATCCCACAAGCCGCGGAGCAACTAAGCCCATGTGCCACAACTATGAGCCTGCGTGCCACAACTACGGAAGCCCACGTGCCTAGAGCCCATGCTCCCAACAAGAGAAGCCTCCGCAATGAGAAGACCCACGCACCGCAACGAAGAGTAGCCCCCGCTCGCCACAACTAGAGAAAAGCCCGCATGCAGCAGCGAAGACCCAACACAGCCAAAAATAAATAAATAAATTTACTTAAAAAAAAAAATTATATCCAACCTAGTGGATGTAAAGTGGCATCTCATTGTGGTTTTGACTTGCATTTCCCTAATGATTAATGAAGTTGAGCATCTTTTCATGTGCTTGTAGGCTATTTGAATGTCTTCTTTGGAGAAAAGTCTATATAGATCTTCCTCGACTTCTGGTGGGGCTATGTCCCAATAAACCCACTGTAAAGTGAAAATATCATAAGTCAAAAATGCATTTAATATACCTAACCTACTGAACATGATTCAGCCTAGCTTACCTTAAACATACTCAGAACAATTACATTGGCTTACAGTTAGGCAAAACCATCTAACACAAAGCCTATCTTACAATAAACTGCTGAATATCTCATGTAACTTATTGAATACTCTACTGAAGATGAAAAACAGAATGGTTGTATGGGTACAAAATGGTTGGAAGTGTATCGATTGTTTACCCTCATGATCTCGTGGCTGACTGGGAGCTGTACCTCACTGCCAGTGCCCAGCATTGTGAAAGTATCCTATTGCATATTGCTAGCTAGCCCCAGGAAAAGAATAAAATTCAAAGTACAGTTTCTATTGAATGTGTATCATAAAGTCGAAAAATCACCATAAGTTAGGGATCATCTGTACATCTCTTTGCCCATTTTTTAATTGGGCTATTTATTTTTCTGTTATTGAGTTGTAAGAGTTCTTTATATTTTCTGGGTACAAGTCCCCTCTTGGATATGTGATTTGCAAATTTTCTCTCCAGTTATGTGGGTTTTTTCAGTTTTTGACAATGTCCTTTGATGCACAAAAGTTTTAAATTTTTTTAAAAAATAAATAAATAAATTTATTTATTTATTTTTGGCTGTGTTGGGTCTTCGTTTCTGTGCGAGGGCTTTCTCCAGTTGTGGCAAGCGGGGGCCACCCCTCACCACGGTGCGCGGGCCTCTCACCGCTGCGGCCTCTCCTGCTGCGTAGCACAGGCTCCAGACGTGCAGGCTCAGTAGTTGTGGCTCACGGGCCCAGCCGCTCCGCGGCACATGGGATCCTCCCAGACCAGGGCTCGAACCCGCATCCCCTGCACTGGCAGGCAGACTCTCAACTACTGTGCCACCAGGGAAGCCCCAAAAGTTTTAAATTTTGATGAAGTTCAATTTATCTATTTTTTTCCTCTATTGCTCATGCTTTTGGTGTCATAGCTAAGAAGCCATTGACAAACCCAAGGTCATGAAGATTTACCACTGTTTTCTTCTAAGACTTTTATAGCAGTAACTACTTTTGTGAAGTTAGCCCAGCGTGACCACTTAAAAGAAAAGTAAAAATAAAGTTTATGTACTAACCTGCTCCAGACAGAGCTTATTTAGTGATAAAGACTTTGTTTTCAGTACTGTATAATTAGAAGTTGGTTCTGGATTTTGCTACCTAGCTACCTAGACATCACCTTGTTCTCTTAGCATCTAATTAACAGAGTTTGTTAACTGATGAGCTAAGTGGGCAAAAGACAATTTAACAAGAAGGTCAGCATAGCCCATGGAAGACAGGCAGATGGTTTGGTGACAAGAAGCCAGTCTTCTCACCAAATGAAGGCTTCTAGCACAAACCAGTCTTTGCTATGTTTCAAAATACTCTGCCTACCACATAAACTCATTTCATTTCTTAAAATACTCCATTAGTGAATATCTTTCATTGAATATCAAGGCAGAGCCTCCGTTAGTAAGATGTTAGATGTAGCTTTGAGATGAGTAATAGGAACCCCTCAGAATGCTATCCAACGAGCAGAGCCAGCCTTTGGAAAACTGGACCAGAGATTAAGTTTGTCTTTAGTACCCGTTTACCTACTGAGGTTTCAAAGAAAGATAGGCTAGCCTTCTGATCAACCTGGGCCCCAACTATGAATGATTTTCTTAGTAGAGCCTCCACAGATGTTTAGCCTTGCAGGTTGAAAAATTATTTTTTTACTTCTTACAAAATTGTTCAAGTCTAGGGGCAACTCATTCATTCTAACTTAACTCAGAAGAGGCTGATTTATAAGTTAGGATGCCAATTTCAGAATTTACAGAATTTATGTATATCCAGATGCCAACATTGGCTATTTGCTTCAACTTCTCTCTCTTAGTGGTAAATCCAATTGGGAGACAAAATGTTGGTGCTACATTTTGGTAGAAACTCAATAAGGATGTGTGCAGTGGGTCCAAGTAGGCTGGATCTTTACCTGTTCTTCATAGTATGTGGGTACTTGAATATAAATGTTAGTTGATTTTCTCCAAAGAGGGTCTGTCTTTCAACAGGTACACTGTTCATTCCCATCCACAGCTTTTCTTTATGGTGTGTTGTAGCCTGAATAAAAGCATATTCAGTGTATCCAGGAGCAATCAATCACTCCATCTACCTCTCTACATACACTTCCTTCCATACCAGGGGAGAGCTTGCTCTTCTATTAATCTAAAGCCCTCTTACAAACGGCTACCCACCCTGGCTTACACTTTGAGTAATCAGTGGTTTCAATAACTTAAAAATAAGTCCCTGAGCCACCCAAGTAGGAGGGAATTAATGATGCTATATTTTTCCTCCTTTTTCCTCTCAAAAGGGAAGGAACCTGAAGAAAAAGTTCTAAGTGCATTTAGTACTTACTTTCTTACACACCAAACCACAACATTACTGTAGACAAACAATATATTGATATACCTTAGGGTTTCTCAGAATGGGATCTGTGTATCACCAGTTGTACAATACACAGGTTGATTTATTCTGTCACACAGATGAAGAACTTTTAAGGTTATACATTTACGTTAATATATGTTAGAAAAAGATGTAACTAGCTTATCAAACTCATGGGGTCATAGATACTGTTGTTTAGGATGAAGCTAAAGTGTGAAAAAAATTAATTGTTTTAAAGAATTACATTAAACAGAGTATAAGTGGTATGGGGATATGGCCAAGATGATAAAGGTAGTTCCCAAAGACTAAAATTGGGGAAACCCTGACCTTATTTCTTATATTAGGTAACAGTTCTAGCAGCATTTATGTAATCTGTCTTAATAGCTGATTTAATACAGCCAACTAATCAAATGCTAATCCCTATCTTCTACTTTGGTTCTAAATGCTTACCCCTCAATTGTTTGACGTTACAAAGTATCAACTTCATTGGGAAAAAAAATGCTTGCTATAGCAAGCTCCACATGGGACGTCTTCTCCCAATTTTCCTCTTCATGCAGGCATTTAGATTCAGATGTTATCTATAAATGCACTCCCTTGTGATTATGCCTCATCTTAACTTTCTCTTATCAGTAGGTCAGCCATGCCTTTCTCTGAGTCTTTCTTTCTGTTCACCCACTCCTGAGCTGCATCTCTTGTGAAACTTCCATTTAGCAATTTATTTTCCTATCTGGCACTAAATGTACATCATTTTCCTCATCCGTGACATTCATATCCGCTCCTCTTCCTAGTTCTCTCTGCCTACTGCAACACTTGGTGAAAATAATAACAACAAAAATAGTTAGATGTAATTACTGGCTATTTTTATAAAATTAAGTGTACCTTGCCCCTGTTCTATTCTAGGTATAGTCTAACTAAATAATTGACATTGGTCCTCTGAAGCCAAAGTGTCCTGCCATCTGGGGATGCTGGGTAAGTCTAATATCAGCTTGCTCTCTTGCCTTCCTTTTCTCAGGTCTGAGGCTGACTTCCAATCCTCCTGTTATGACAGCACAACAAGAATCTGAGGCATTTGACAATATCACTGAGTGGACTAGTTTTTTGAGAAACCCAGTGACTTTCTTAATTGGACTAAGAGACAATGGCTCCATTCGGGACATGTTTTTAAATCACTGAAAGTGAGTCATTTTTGCAGATGCAGTCCTATCCAAATTTTTTAGTTTGAATATCAGAAGCTAACCTTTCCTTGACCTCTTCCCCAAATTTTGGAGCTGTATCCTTTCTGGAGCCTTAATGAATTACTGTAATCTCCCATGTGTTTCCTAACCATCTCTGCATCCAGGTCCTAGGCTATGCCCTACGATAGGGTCTTCCTGTCTTAATCAGGTGCCAAATGTAAAGCAGTCTTGGCTAACAAGATTTTTGATGATTAAACTTGTGACTAAAAAAAAGATAACCCTTCCCCAGTGAATGTGTGGATTTAAGGATGTAGTGCTCTTGTTCATATGGAAGCAAGAGTAACTGAAATGTAAATGGGCTTTATGTTTTATCAGGAGGGATAGGATGGGGGTAAGACAGGAATAAAGACACAGACCTACTAGAGAATGGACTTGAGGATATGGGGACGGGGAAGGGTAAGCTGTGACAAAGCGAGAGAGTGGCATGGACATATATACGCTACCAAACGTAAAATAGATAGCTAGTGGGAAGCAGCCACATAGCACAGGGAGATCAGCTCAGTGCTTTGTGACCACCTAGAGGGGTGGGAGGGAGATGCAAGAGGGAAGAGATATGGGAACATATGTATATGTATAATTGATTCACTTTGTTATAAAGCAGAAACTAACACACCATTGTAAAGCAATTATACTCCAATAAAGATGTAAAAAAATATAATTAATCCATTTCAAAAAAAAAAAGAGGGATAGGATGAAGGTTCTGGAAGTTCTGGAGGTAAAACTATGAGAGGAAAAGATGGATAAAATGAAAGGTAGAAGTTACTTAAAGAGACACTTGGGGAAAGTTCCAGAGGCATGAGGAACAAGAGCAGGAAGGACACTAGGAGAGTCCAGTGGGAGAAGTACATTAGCTTTATACAGATAAGTTGTCTAGAAAAGGCTTAGAAGGAGGAAGAAGCAGTTTAAATCACTTCACCTGAATAGGCCTAGGGCTCCTGAGATTAGAAATTTGATAAAGAGGTTTAAGATAGAATCCAAAGAGAACTGTTCAAGCAGTATCCAGAAGTTGCAGAGAGAAAGCTGTTTTCATTTGGGACCAAGGGCAGTGCATCGTGGCTAGAACTGAGCTGAATCACCAACTGACGTGGCAGTGAATTTTGAGTAACAGTCTGTTAAACTTGGGTTTAATGAGTTAAGAAGCATCAAACTGGTTTAAGTAGCCAGACTGTACTCCTATCACTCTGGATAATTTATATCCTGAAATTTTTGCACTGCAGAACAAAGCCATGCTGAAATATAAGTGACTGACTGCCTGAGATGAGATAACAAGACTCAGAAAGGAGGGGAAATTAGAGACAGAAATTAATTAATTAATTAATTAAAAGAAAAGCCACAGTCCATATGACAGGTGATGATGCCAAAACTTACCAGTCAGGGAATTCTAGGAAGATACTCTCTGGGGGTTATTCTGATATATTTTTGTCCCAAGGTATAAAAAAGATTATTTTGGGGTATGAGATCTTTCTAGTTCCCTCCAAATCATGCCGTGTCTAGTCCTGAGAATGAACTGGAATGGGTCAAAATGTACCTTTTTCCCCAGCGCGCACTGAAATCCAATGTGTGACTGCAGCATAGTGAAAAACGTTTTACATACATTTTCCTTCAAATCAGATTTTCCCTATGTCTGAGGTTAAACCAAAGAAACATATGTTCCAATTCTTTATTCTCTTTCTACCGCAATTGCTCCATTCTTCCCTACAGGTAGAGGTTCATGTAGCCATTTAGGTTTGGTGAGCAATGATATGTTTTTGATTACTTGTAATTCAAATGACTTTTAAATTATTTCGTTGGCGGTGTGATTAAACTCCAAACACATTTTTCTTAGAGCTTCTCTTCCACAAAGACCAATTCTGTTTTAGCATAGAGGATTTTTGTAGCCTTGTTTTTAAAACAAAGCTGCTGATTGAGTCCAGTGGTTAACACAAGCAACACAAAATTTTGACTTTAGAATGTGGAAAAGGTTTGGAAGTTATTAAAAGGAAGTGACTTGGGTGGTAGAAACAGCTCTCTAAGTGAACAAAAGAAAACAGGGCATATGACACTGTGCTATCTCAGAAATGGGAGACCCATACCCGTGTCCAGTGTCAGTAAAAGATGGCATCTGGTTCAGAGACAGCCATCAGCCAGATAAGGCAAACCTGGGGATACTCTCCTGGGCTCTTATTTAGTGCCCTGCCCTCACTCACTGTGGTGGGAGAAAACCCCAAGGGGCAGTCAGACAAGGGAAAAAGAGATGGTCCATATTGCAGGTAATAAGATAAGAACTTCATAAACATACCCTTGGCAGCAGAAGTGCAGGCAGAAATTGACATGTAAGCCTAAGGAAGCAAGTGGAGTAGGTAGGGGTGATGGATAAGGCTGTTTTTGAGAAGGGAACAGCCACATAGAAAAGCTGCTACACTTTGTCTTTCATCTCAACCGTTTCTCAGTCTTTTTAAAAATTATTTTGTTTATTTATTTATTTGGTTGTGTCGGGTCTTAGTTGCTGCTGCAAGTGGGCTCCTTAGTTGCGGCTCTCAGACTCCTTAGTTCCGGCATGTGAACTCTTAGTTGCGGCATGCATGTGGGATCTAGTTTCCTGACCAGGGATGGAACCTGGGCCCCCTGCATTGGGAGCGCAGAGTCTTAACCACTGCGCCACCAGAGAAGTCCCCCCCGTTTCTCAGTCTTGATTTCACACTTCTTCCTCTACATCTTCCCATAATGGTACTAATAACTGCCAAGCCTCATGATAGGAAATTGTTGGAAAAAAGCCACACTATAGTTGATACCTAAAACCTTTCATCTCCAAGGCAAATTGAGAACTCCTGTACCCCTCCTGCCTCCTCCGATTTCCTTCCCAAACATAAACACATGTGTGCGCATGCTATTCAAGCTGTTTGTAGTCCTCTGTGACTTTTTTCCCCCACCATGGTTTCACTGATGTTCATCTGTAAATGTTTTCTGTCCTTATAGAATGGCGCTGTTCAGACACCATGTACTCTCCATTACGCATATATTGATACAGTCAGTGGATATTCATGGAGAAGAACCTGCAGGTGGGTGTGATCTCCCCCTGTGTCTGCAGCTCCCAGGGTTTCTAAACTCTCTCACTAGCCCACACTCAGCCTTTAACAATTCATTAAAAAATTAGTTGTAGCCTTCTTACCTGCTTGTGCTGCACCTGGAGTTTCTCCCTTTTGTGCTCTGCCACGAGTGAGCCTGTGTTCTTGACCTCTCTCTCCTTGGAAGTTTCTGTCTTTCTTTGGATTTCAATGTACTTTTTTTGCCCTGTGATATCAGCTGTTTGATGGGCTTAAGAAAAGGTATGATTATGTTGATTGACCTGCTTTTTCTTTTTATTAAGGTGGAAACAATATTCTTTTCAGCTCTCTCCATCCTAGATAGAAGTGGAATTATGTTTACTTTTAAATATATTTGATTTGGGCTGATGGCAAGATAAGCATGCAGATATTTCTAAGAAGTAGTTACAAATGTGAGACATAAGACATGAAAATTCAGGTGTCACCTATAGATGTGGTCATCAGAACTGATAGAATAGATATTTTTTAAAAATTTATTTATTTTATTTATTCATTTTTGGCTATGTTTGGTCCCCGTTGCTGCATGTGGGCCCTCTCCAGCCGTGGCAAGCGGGGGCTACTCTTCGTTGCAGTGCGTGGGCTTCTCATCGCGGCGGCTTCTCTTGTTGCAGAGCACGGGCTCTAGGCGCGTGGGCCTCAGTATCTGTGGCTCACGGGCTCAGTAGTGGTGGCTCGCGGTCTCAGTAGTTGCGGCTTGCAGGCTCAGTAGCTCCGCGGCATGTGGGATCTTCTGGGACCAGGGCTTGAATCTGTGTCCCCTGCATTGGCAGGCGGATTCCCAGCCACTGCACCACCAGGGAAGCCCTAGAATAGATGATATTTTAGGGGAAGAACAAACTGGAAAAAAAAGCTAATGGTTGGAGAGACAGAATGAAATCATTGAACTCACTGTAAAAAGAATAATGTTTTGTATATTTGATGGCAAGTGGATGGTTGAACAAAATAATAATTATACTTTATAGTCTGCCATTCCAGTTTTATATCTGGTTTCCTGCTATCTGAGCCTTTTAGTTAAGCAGAACTGTTCCTAGAAAATCATCTGAAAGTTTTTCCTCTCTTCTTTCACAGCTAGTTAATATTGATACATCCTGGCTTTATCAGCAAAGAAAGAAATCACTAATTCTTTTTTTTCAAATTTCATTAATTATTTAAAATGGTGCTGCTCCAAATAGCTAAAGACTAACAAAAAAAACTAATGGTGATTCATTCATTTCCTCTGCCAAGGGCTCATGATGGCAGCAGCATGAGGTTAATTCTGGAATCACAGGCTGCTTGCCTGAGAATTGTTAGTTTTACTGCTCTTCTCTTCTGGGTGGGGAGTTCCCACTGATTGCATATGCAGAATGATAGATAAGAATTAGGCTTTCTAATTGGGAGTTAGGTATTTTGAGCAAAATTAGGGATGATGTAGGTAGGGTGGATTAGGTTGAAATGACAAACCCCCAACAAAGCCCTTAAAATATACACACATACTAGATAACAAAGCCAGTATCCACCCTCAAGAACAAGGTAAATCACCAAAAATCTGCAATGTCCTACTGGTTTTCTGGCAATAGCAGCATAGTATGATAATTAAAGTAATTAAGGCTCTGGACTCTGAGTCTAAATACTGGTTGCATCACCCGCTAGCTGTGTAACCTTGAAAAGTTATTTTGACCTCCCCAAGTTTCAGTTTCCTCTCATGTTATATAGGGGTTAATAAGCATAACAAACATGCATCAAATATATGCTATGTACAGTGCCTACTCACTTATTTTTTTTATTTTGAGAGTGCATAGAATTCTTTATTTAGACAACAAAGTATATGTAAATATTTATTTTTGATTTAACAAACTGCAAGAAGGGTCAGAAAAAAGTATTCTGACTTAAGCTCCAAAAGGGATAAAAAAGACGGAAAAGAGAGGGAAAGATAAATGGGACACAGTGAATAGGTTTAACACATGTAGCTGGAGTCCCAGGAGGTGAGAGAGAAGGGGGGAGAAGTTTATTTTGCCAGACCCTTCTCTAAGCACTTTACAGATATAACCAATTTAATCCTCATAAAACCTCTATGAGGTAGGTACTCTTCTGGCCACATTCATTTTACAGAGGAGGAATCCGAGGCACTGATAAGTTAGGTAACTTGCCCAGGGCCACTTAGCTCCTAAGTAATGGAGCTGAGATGTAAACCCAAGCAGCCTGTTTTCACAGCCCACATTCTAAACCAGTCCAAACCTGAGGACATTATATGTATTAACTCATGAAATGCTCACCCAAAAGCCCTATAAGATAAGTACTATCATTATCCTCATTCTCTGGGTGAGAGAGGTTAGGTAATTTGCCCAAGATGACACAGCCAGCTAATTGATGGGGCCAGGATACAATCCCAGGCAAATCTACCTCTAAAGCCCACCGTCAAAATCATCATGCAGTATCCCCTCTCAGTAACAGTACCTACATCATAGCGTTCTTGTTCTTGTGAGAATTAAATTAAGTATTTAAAGCACTTAGCCCATTGCCTGGCACACACTCAGATGTTATGCCTACTACTACCACTGCTACTACTGTTACTGGTTACCCTCTGATGGCTTGTGGCACAAGGAGCCATTGCAGTGAGGCAGGAATAGCATCAATGTATAAGACCATACCTGATATGACACCCTTGCTCTCTTGCTTTCTCTTCCTAAGAAGAGGGTCTTTGCTGGAGAATCTTTGTATCCCTCTTCATTTACCTTCAAGACCTAACTGCAATATAGCAGGCGACTGGATACCAGAAAAATTTTAGGAAAAGAGAAAGGGTCATAAATCTTTTGCTGGGAGTTTTTAAAATTTGATAGAATTCCAGTCTATCTTAACTGACAGCAAGCTAACACAGAATACCACATCCCACTTCCCAAATGATGCCAAGGCATTTATAACAGCAAGAAGTTTTGTATAATCTTTACTCTGTGCCAAGTACTTTTCTAAGTGCATGTATGTTAATTTACATATTCCTCAGAAGAGCCTTATGCGGTGAGTGCTACTATTCTGTCCATTTTATAGAAGAGGTTCCCAAGACCATACAGTCGTTAAGTGGTAGAGCTGGAATTTGAACCCAGTTTGGCTCCAGAATCCAGGCTCTTATGTTCCTCTTACATTGGTACTAGATTTAACTCTTCCCATATTACTGACTACTGACATATCTTATAAAGGAAACAAAAGATTAAATATATAATTTAAAATACAAAGTAGGCATTTTTTATGAAGTTGTTTTTGGGTCCTCCCAAATTAAGGATGCCTCCCATCTCTCTCCATTAAATTGCATTTTGATTCTTTTACCTATAATGCTTTCAGCCTTTCACCAAAGGTGAGATTCTTGATTTGTTCTGGATCCATTTGGGTGGGCTTTCTTGGCTATGGAATGGATAGAGGTATCTTCTTTCATCCACAGCCAAGCCTGTGGAGATAATCAGATGGGAGGTGCTGGGATGTTGTCCTCCTCTGCTTTTTTTTTTTGGGGGCTCGCCACTCGGCTTGTGGGATCTTAGTTCCACAGCAGTGAAAGCGCTGAGTCCTAACCACTGGACTGCCAGGGAATTACCACCCCCCTGCCTTTTATTACTTTGCCTAGGGTAGAAATTGTTGGCATATACTAGCAACCAATGACAACCTCATTTCACCTTATTTGGGATCGTAAGAGATCAATTTCTCCTAATTTATTTATGAAGAAATATTTATAATACATATGTATTGTATTTATATAATAACATGATATAAATATCAATACATAATATATAATGCATATATTATTCTATATATATTATGTAGATTGTATATAATATAAAAATATGTGTATATATCTCAAAAGACTAAGCAGGGCTTCCCTGGTGGTGCAGTGGTTAAGAATCCGCCTGCCAATTCAGGGGACATGGGTTCGAGCCCTGGTCCGGGAAGATCCCACACGCGGAGGAGCAGCTAAGCCTGTGTGCCACAACTACTAAGCCTGTGCTCTAGAGCCCGCGAACCACAACTACCGAGCCCACGTGCCACAGCTACTGAAGCCTGCGTGCCTAGAGCCCGTGCTCCGCAACAAGAGAAGCCACCGTAATGAGAAGCCCGTGCACTGCAATGAAGAGTAGCCCCCGCTCACTGCAACTAGAGAAAGCCCGTGCGCAGCAACGAAGACCCAACGCAGCCAAAAATAAATAAATAAAATAAATTTATTGAAAGAAAAAAGAAAGAAATGAAACCACGATAATGCCAATGAGAAAATGGATACATTTTTGAAGATACTTTTAGAAATGAGAGGGCCTTTAGTATGGTACAAAGTACAGACTACATAGCAAAAGAATGATAATAAAGTTGACAACATAAAAAATTGAAACAGCAATATGAGAAAAATGCACCGTAAAAATATTCAAAAGAAAAAAGGCAAACTGGAAAATATGTTCTCAACACATAAGACAACAAAAGACCAATTTTCCTCATGTGCAATTAAGTTTAGAAATCAGTAAGAAAAAGACAAAAAAGGAGAAGCAAAGACATTTTGCAGTAACTCTCCACAAATGGCCAATAAACGTTTGTCATTCATAATTAAAGAAATAAGTATTAAAATAGCAGGAAGGTATTATTTTTCATCTATTAGACTGACAAAGATTAAAGAGAGTTGTAGTACCCAGTGCTGCTGAGGGTGTAGGGAAACAAGCATTCCTGCACAGTTGGTGGGAGAATAAGTTTGTGCAACCTTTGTTAGAAGACAGCATTGGCAATTATTTAAAAATGTAACAGGGAATTCCCTGGCCATCCAGTGGTTAGGACTTGGTGCTTTTACTTCCCGGCCTGGGTTTGATCCCTGGTCAGGGAACTGAGATCCTGCAAGCTGAGAGGTGCAGCCAAAGAAAAAAAAAAAAAGTAACATACATCTACCATTTGACCTAGGAATTTCTTTTCTACATACCCTTGCATGAGTACACAAAAATGTGCAAAAAAATGTTAATTGTAGCTTTGTTTGTAATAGCAAGAAAACTGGAAATAACTTTAATGCTCATCAATAGAAGGTTGGTTCAATAAATTATGGAGCTCTGCTATAAATGGAAAACTATGCAAAATATTAAGGATGATGGAATCATACAGTACTAATATGGAAAGGGTTCCAAGGTATATTTTTAATTAAAAATGCAAATTGGTAGAACAGTATGTAAATTATGATCTCATTTGCCTTAAGTACATGCATATGCATAGACATGTTCTGAATGATTTTGGCAGAATCCGTTAATACTGGCTACCTCTCTAGAGTGGAACTGGGGATAGTGTGACTGGGGATAAAGAGGAAAACTTTTGAATTTTCTTTTGCCATGAGTATAGTTTATTTTTAAGAAGCTACTTAATATAAATAGTAAAAACTTATACCACACCAATACTGTATACATTTCTAAATTTGTACAAATTCCTAAAAATTTTTCCTAAATCATAATCTTCAAATTTAAATTTCAGTTTTTCTGTGAGTCAAAGCATTAAGAATAAACAAAGGCCCAACTCATTTTATACAACACTGGAGAAAAAGGGAGTTAAAAACATGGCCCCAAGTAGCTTATAACCTTCCTAGTAAAGCTTTAAAGAAAGAAATATTTCTTACTTGCCCTAACTCTAAGGAGAGAATGATTTCAGAAATAGGACGCATCCGTGTTGTTACAGTTAGAGTAACTGAAAAAGGCCTCTTTCTGGCAGTGGGACTTGAACTGAACTTTGAAAATGAGACAATTTAGTGAACAGGGCAGCAGCAAGGTCCTTTCAGCAATACACTGGCACTTGCACAGTCAGTAAAGCAAGAATGGGCTTGGCATTGTGGGAGAAGTGCTTAGATAGATGTCCCTGTCTGAAATGAGTATATGTTTTAGGCGGTATTAGAAATTAAAATTTATACAAGGAGGGTGAATTTGGATGGTGGAGGGCTCTTATTTCTCCAAAAGAGAAGCTTGGCCTTGATACTCTAGGCAATGTAGATTCTTGAGAGGATGAATGGTGACATGATGGAAATAATTATTAGGAATATTAATCTGCTGGCCTTAATACAAGACAGATTGAAGTCTGGTGAAGTGGCAGTTGAGAAGGAAAGAAAAAAGTAAGAGTAGAGAAAATGGTTAAAGTAGAAAGAATTTAGTGACAGTATAGATATAGGGGACTCAGTGGAGGAATCAAAGGTAGTTCGCATTTCTTCTAGTCTACAAGCCTAGAAAAATTGATTAAAATGCTCTAGGCTCTAGTCTACAAGCCTAGAAAAATTGATTAAAATGTTAATTGGTTTATTGAAGCTAATGAGGACCATATTTCTCCATCCTTTATGTACCTCCTGGGTATAATTTCTTCCCTTCAAATTCAGGAATATATATAGATAAAGATTTTTTTCCCCCAGCCATTTCTTCTGCCATTTTTTTCTCAGTTATATTTGTAAAGACCCAACCCACAATTCCCCCTGATTTCAATGCTATTTCTCTTTTATTTTAACTCCTCTAAACTTTCCTCTAACTGAATTTTATATCTTCTTTTACTATCTCTCAATATTATTTCAACTCTATTAAATCTCATACTCCCAATTATTACTGCATATTTGAAGCCATTAGGGACTTATCTTTTGTACCAGCCTAGCACAGCATCAAGTGCAGTAGAAGGTAATCATCAGGCACCATGGGGCTCTATAATTAAATTGATGGTGATGGTACTAGGCACAGATGTCCCCATGTCTTTAGTCTTGTTTTGCTGAGATTTTCCTCACTATTTTTCTACCTCCTTCTCTTAGGGAAATTACATGAGTTAAGAGTGCTTAACTCATGCTTAAGAATGATCTTATAAACTTTGTAAAAATATGATGTGTCACGATGCTGTGTCACAACCCTTTTCTTGTAAAAGCTGAAACACAAAACCTTCTGAAGTTCTTTCAGTGAAAATTCTGGAAGGAAAATCTCTAGGAGGAGAAGCCAAGCAAATGACCCTAATTATTTCACCTCCATTTTCATCTTCCCTTGGGAAGATTTGTGCTGTCCCAATTTGAATTATGCTGGGTACCAAACTCTGGTCCAAATGTGAACAATATTTCCTTCCTTGGTTCTCCTTAGGACAGAATAAATAAGTGGTCATTTTGAAAACTTCACTAAATATTAAGATAGAACAAAAAATTAAAGGAAATAGCAAAAAAAAAATCCACCTCAAGCATAAAAGATGCTTCTTTTTTTTAATTTATTTTTTGTCTGTGTTGGGTCTTCGTTTCTATGCGAGGGCTTTCTCTAGTTGCGGCAAGCGGGGGCCACTCTTCATCGCGGTGCGCGGGCCTCTCACTGTTGCGGCCTCTCTTGTTGCAGAGCACAGGCTCCCAGACGCGCAGGCTCAGTAGTTGTGGCTCACGGGCCTAGTTGCTCTGTGGCATGTGGGATCTTCCCAGACCAGGGCTCGAACCCGTGTCCCCTGCATCGGCAGGCAGATTCTCAACCACTGTGCCACCAGGGAAGCCCAAAAGATGTGTTTTTGATTATGAAATAATTATAACCATACAGAAACCTTAAAGGATTAGATCAATTTTGCAAGCATGGTTTCCTTGCCTTTCATCTCCCTGCCTCTATATGACAAGGCATCTCAGTACCATCACACGAGAGGTGTTTTCATCACATACTGACTCATTCTTGGACTAAGGTTTAGGAGACTGGCTTAAATGTCTCAGATTAATTGGGGTCTTCTTACGCAGTTCAGGTTTCTAGCCTGAGGTATATACCTTATCCATAGTGGATTATCAGAATTATAATATCTAAATATATTATTATAATATCTAAACCTTTCTGGCTGAGGTTAACAGATTTGCCAACTTCTTGAGCATTCTGTGAGGAAGTGATCTAAAGGGTCATCATCATCATCATCATCATCACAAAGTGACTTAAATCATATCCCTATAACACATACACAGTAACAAAAGAATAGTCCTTTCATAGAAACACATGGGAATGAAGAAGGAAAAAACATCAGCAATCCTGTAGCAGAAAATTATGACCTCCTACACTCAGCATTAAAAAAGAGTTTAGGGGGCTTCCCTGGTGGCGCAGTGGTTGAGAGTCCGCCTGCCCATGCAGGGGACACGGGTTCGTGCCCGGTCCGGGAAGATCCCACATGCAGCGGAGCGGCTGGGCCTGTGAGCCATGGCCGCTGAGCCTGTGCGTCTGGAGCCTGTGCTCTGCAATGGGAGAGGCCACAACAGTGAGAGGCCCGCGTACCACAAAAAAAAAAAAAAAAAAAGAGTTTAGTCATTTTTCTTCTTTTTCTAAAAAAGTAAAATTAAATTAAAAGGTAAATTAAAACTAAAATGAAGATGATCTAGGATTTGAAAATGTGAAGTGATGTTTTATCATTAACCAGATATATTTACTTTTTTTCAATACTTAGGTTAACAATAAAGGCTAAAAGCAAAAGGAAAAAAATAAAACCTCAGCATTTTAAATGAGGAAAATCACATTCCTATGCTTAGATGTTTTTCTTTCAAGTGTCAGGATTTTAGAGTCAAAATATTTCCTATTAATTGCTGGTTCATTAGCAGGGCTTATTGATTTTTAATTAGATTTAATAAATATTCAGTGGTATAGAAAGCACTATGCTAGAGGATAAGTGAATAATAAGAATACGGCATTACACATACCTTCAGGAGTTCAAAATTCAGTGGGGAAGACAGAACAATTATTGGAACCATTACCTAAAAATGCATTTTTTAAGGTTTGAGAAAGAGAAACTGCAGTAGTTATTTGCATACTTATTGTTTATTGAAACTGTTTTTAGAAATGAGTTTTTTTTTCATAACATGTTAATAATTCTCACCTCTATACTTTGCTGTGTTGTTCTGGTGAATCTGACTTTATATAAAGAGGCTTCATTTGATTTAGCATTATTAGGAGAATATTTAATAGAGAGAAAGAAAGCATTAATGATGTGCTAATGATCTCAATTTCTAAATAAAAGGTTGCCTCACAACTAGACAGCTGGATTTGCTTTCTTCTTTTGAAATGCAATGATTCAAGGAGAATTTTTCTAATTATTTCAGATCAGTCATATTTAAATTAAAAATGTAAATTAAAAGTTAAAATGCCAGCCAGCTGCAAATCTACAAGCAACAGTTGTACTGTGAAGCCTTTATTATTAGAGACATTAGATACACAAATTTCAAGTCATAACATTTCAATATAACATACTGTGTGGTTTCCATTAATAAAATATTTTGTATAGAAATAGCAAAATATTTTTATACAAAGCAGTGGGTCTGTCATCACTTCCATTTGCAAAAGATGAAGACTGTCAATAATTAGTCCTGTTTGCAAGAGCATCTTGGGTTCTAATGGTTAGGGGAGCAATAGAGAGGTCAAGGGAGCAGTTATGAAGTAAATGAACAGAATATGTTTTCCCTGATACCACGTGAGGAGAAACACTTTGCGAGGTCCAAAGGAAATAAGAAACTTGAATTATCAAGGCTAAGAAAGCCACTTGTGGAGGCGTAAATATAATTATCAAACAGAGCTATTAGAAAATCATATTGGCCTCAAATCTGAAAGTAGAAATGGGATTCCTATCACTCCCCTAATCCTATTTTGGGGAGCGACACTTCCTGACTTATTTTACCCAGTGATCCATTACCTAGGTTGTTCCTCTCCCCCAGAATTGTTCTAAGAGATGTGATACTCTTTTCTACCCACCCCACTTCTTTCAACCACTTAGTTCCACTTTCCAAATACATAGCACTGAATCCAACATTCAACTATTTTATCCCTCAGGGAGTGCTCTCAATATGTGCTTAGTGCTGAGTAGGAATATAGTGTCCCTGACTTCAGGAATTTATAATCTACTGAGAGAGGCAAGTCATATACATAGTATAAAGCAAGTCAAAGCAGTGTTTATAGAAACTAACATCGTCAAAGAGATAGTCTTTAATTGGGCCTTAGGGATGGTGGAGTGGACATTCTTGGCTCCATAACCAATATTCATTATTTGCTTTCTCACTGTTAACAGCATTCAGACTTTAGCTTGGATAATGTCTTCTACCATAAGCTCAAGTATTTGGAGGGAACCTGATCCCACCTCAAGTTTCAGGGGGATTTGTGGTTGGTTTAATATAATCACTGGCACATTCCATTTCCCCTGGTCACATCATTGTTTGGTTGGGGCTGAGGATGGGGGATGGGAGGAGACTATGACCCAATCAAGGTGAATTTCAGGACTCTTACTTGGAATACTGGGAAGAATTTCTCTCTTCCTCAAACAACAGGGTGCATGAATATGAAGCCTGGAACAACTAGAGCCATTGTTTTCCAGGTAGTAAGTCAGCCAGAGGGTCAAGGAAACATACAGACAAGGGCACTGCCAAGAGAACTGCAGAGAAACAGAGGTGGAGCCACTGGATCCAGCCAATCTAAAACCTGCCTTGGGACTTCCCTGGTGGTCCAGTGGTTAAGGCTCCATGATCCCAATGCAGGGGGCCTGGGTTTGGTCCCTGGTCAGGGAACTAGATCCTGCATGCTGCAACTAAAGATCCCGCATGCTGCAGCATGCTGCAATGAAGATCCTGCGTGCTGCAACTAAGACCCAGCACAGTCAAATAAATAAATATTAAAAAAATAAAATAAAACCTGCCTTGCCACCAGGCCAAACAGTTCATTATTGTTTAACCTAGTTTAAGGTTTTTGTTTGTCCGTTTGTTTTACATGTAGCTGAAAGCCTTTTGATTTCAAATAAGTAGACAAAAGAGGCTGATGTGTTCCAGGCATAAGTGGCATTGAAGAGATGCAAATAAGTCAGAAAGCCCTTGAAGATAAAGAGTAGATCAACATGTTTGGGAGGGAGGGTCTATAGAATGTAACAGTAAAGACAAGTGTAAAAAAAGTGGTTCAGAGGTAGATGCAGAAAAAGTTAAAACTCTGGCTACAGATTTTGGACTTGTTTTGTAGGCAGGATGAGTTGTTGGATTTTGATTGGGTAATGTAAGAATAATAAACATTTATTGAGCACTTAACAATGTGCCAGGCATATATATGTATTACCTCATTTAATTTTGAGCTCTTTAATGAGGTGCTATCTGTTTCCCTGTTCAACAGATGAGGAACATGCTTTGTAACATGGTTGATAAGTGGCAGAGCTGAGGTTAGAATCCTTGCCTTCTGAGCTTAGAGCTGGCACTCTGAACTGTTGCTTTACTCTGCCTCCTACATGTCATAGTAAAAGGGGTGTTTTTAAAGGTTGATCTGATAGCAGTGTACTGAATGATTTGGAGGGGAAAAGTAGAAGAGACTGAAGCAAGGGGAAATAGTTCTGGCACAAAATTTTAGAACTGAAGAGAACATAGTGACAACCTTGTCCTGTCCATTTTATCTTTTTAATTTTTGGCCGTACCACACACATGCCATGCAGGATCTTATTTCCTGGATCAGGGATGGAACCTGCGCCCACTGCATTGGAAGAGCAGAGTCTTAACCACTGGACCGCCAGGGAAGTCCTAGCCCTATTCATTTTATAGAGGAGTTTGGGGCTCAAAGATTGTGATACCTAAAAGGACGTAACTAATTGGTGGTATACAGAGTCCAAGTCCAGTGATCTTTCTCCGACTAGGATATTGCAATTATTTGAGTGGGATGTGATAATAACCTAGGTTAGAGTGGTGGCAATGAGAATAGTTTATGGGATATCTCTGAGATATGATAAAGAAATAATTGATAGTATGCAGGGGCTGATTACATATAAGAAAAAACATAAGGAGTAATTACAGATGTTTTCGACATTCCTGCCACAGAAGATTTGGGGCTGGGGGGTGGGAGTGGGAATAATGATTCCAATGACAGAAAAATAGAAGTTGGAAAAGGAACTTTTTGTTGTTGCTGGGGAAGGGATAGTGGATAAATTCTGTTTTAGGCATATTAAGTTTGAGATGGTAGTGGAATCCTCAAGTATAAATACTTCATAGACAGCTGAGAATGAAGAAGTGAAATGAGAGACAGTTTTAGATATTAGTTTCATTGAGGTAGACGTTGAAATCAAAATTTTGTCATTAAACATCAAGTGAGAGTAAAACAAAGTGTGGGCATTATTATTACTATTATTATTATTTTTAATCTCCTGCATCCACCTAGGGTCCTTTTAGTTACCTGAAAAAAACATTAGGGGAATAAACTTACAGTTATTTTGATAAAACTTTTGAAATGTTTCTACTGGATTTGAATAAAAATCTTCCAATCAACAGTGGAGAAAGGTAAGCAATAACTTGCTTAAGGTTGTACCTTATCATGGTCATCAATTCAATACGTATTTGTATATTAGAAACTCTATTTATAAGGTAATTAATTCCTATGTGTGTATATTTTAACAGTAGGGTGGCCAAAGTCATTCCACTTTACTTTTGGTACTGCTTGCATTTTATGAAAGATTCTCATCTATAGTTTTAGAGTAAAATCTGAATATATCCCAATTATCCTTATACCATCAATTCTTTTTGAACCTATTTCCCTCACTTTTTGTGGCTGCAGTAAAAAGTAAAATTACCTTCATGCCACCATTTTCTTCCTCGTGCTTTCTCTAATGTGATTTTTATCTGTGAACCTGAAACATCATTTGCTCATTTTCACATTTCACAGTGTTTTATCAAGAAAAAATGGCTTGGAATGTAAGGATTTAAAAAAATAAGTTGATATAAATGAGAACTAAAAAATTATCTTCTTTTTCTGCTGACATTGTAAATATTATGGTTATTTCCCCAACATCTATTTCAATCTTCCCCTTTTATGTGGCAACCACGTGGTTTGGGTAGGCCAAGCCTCTTGCTACGATGATGGATTCAGGTTAGTCACAGCTAAGTTAGCAGAGCATGGACTGCCCTGGCCCCAGGGATGAATGAGAAGTGCTCTAATCAGTGCACAGTTTAGAACTTCTGTTGAAAGGATATGGGAGCAGACTAGCTTAGGTATGAAGAGGCCCTGATTATTTTTGTCAGCCATATTATGTCAGTGAAAGTAATCATTGTTAAAATAAAGTCAACACCATGTACAGATTTAGAATGAAACTGAGTCCTTGATAAAACATAGCTAGACTGCTAGACCAATCAATTCTGAAACCTTATCCACTTCTGGATTTTCTAGGTAAATGAGCCAATAACTTTCCTTATTTGTCAGTTTGTGTCGAATTTTTCTGTATATATCACTGAAAGCATCCCATGAGGTAAAGCATTCTTTCTCTGTTGGTAAGCTTACTGTTGTTACGGGGAAAAGCCCTGGCATAGACTCTTTCTTTAAACCTCTATACTCAGTTTTTTATTCTTGACTAAACTACACATGACAATTGCACAAGGCTTTAAAATTGAACCTTATGGGCTTCCCTGGTGGCGCAGTGGTTGAGAGTCTGCCTGCCATGCAGGGGACGTGGGTTCGCGCCCCGGTCCGGGAGGATCCCACGTGCCGCGGAGCGGCTGGGCCCGTGAGCCATGGCCGCTGAGCCTGCGCATCCGGAGCCTGTGCTCCGCAACGGGAGAGGCCACGACAGTGAGAGGCCTGCGTACCGCAGAAAAAAAAAAAAAAAAAATTGAAAATTTTATTTACTTATTGCTTACCTATGGGGAATAATGTATCTTTTATCAGTCTCACAGACTTACTTAAAAATGAGCTCATTTTCTCAAGGGTGTTATGATCTTGAGACGTCTTCTGGAATTTTCAAACCTTGGTGTTGTTTCTCAAAAGAAAACAATGTTGTTGAGTCTGCCAAGATCTCCTCACCTTCAAACATTCCTGTTTCTTTCTTTCTTTCTTTCTTTTTTAATGTCTTTTCAGATCTTCTGCCCATTTTTATTATTTTTTTCAATTTGAATTTCTTTAAAAAAATTAATTAATATTTTATTTTTGGCTGTGTTGGGTCTTCATTGCTGCACGCAGTCTTTCTCTAGTTGCGGCGAGCAGGGGCTACTCTGTTGTGGTGTGTGGGCTTCTCATTGTGGTGGCTTCTCTTCTCTAGGTGCGTGGGCTTCAGTAGTTGTGGCAGATGGGCTCAGTAGTTGTGGCTCGCAGGCTCTAGAGCACAGTCTCAGTAGTTATGGCACAGGGGCTTTGTTGCTCTGTGGCATGTGGGATCTTCCCGGACCAGGAATCAAACCCGTGTTCCTTGTATTGGCAGGCGGATTCTTAACCATTCTGCCACTAGGGAAGTCCTGTTCCCGTTTCTTAATTCATTGTCACACTTAAAAAAAAAATACTAAACTATCTTACAAATAAACAAAGAATAAAGATAATGGAATGCTTTTCCTAATGTTGACTCCTTGCAATACAGATGCCTAGATGAGCCTCTATTAGTGCTGTCCAATAGATATTTCTTCTGAGATGAAAATGTTCTATATTGATGCTGTGCAAAATGGTAGCCATTAGCCACATACAGTTATTGAGCACTTGAAATGTGACTAGTGTAACTGAAGAATTGAATTTTTAAAAAATTTTTATTGAAATATAGTTGATTTACAACGTTGTGTTAGTTTCAGGTGTACAGCAAAGTGATTCCGTTATATATATATATATACAGATAGATACAGATATCCTTTTTTTGATTCTTTTTCATTATAGTTTATTACAAGATATTGAGTATAGTTCCCTGTGCTATAGTAGGTCCTTGTTGGTTAGCTATTTTATATATAGTAGTGTGTATATTTTAATCCTAAACTCCTAATTTATCCCTTCCCCCCTTTCCCCTCTGGTAACCATAAGTTTGTTTTCAATGTCAGTAAGTCTGTTTCTGTTTTATAAATAAGTTAATTTGTATTATTCTTTTTAGATTCCACGTGTAAGCAGATACGATATTTGTCTTTCTTTGTCTGACTTACTTCACTTAGTATGATAATCTCTAGGTCCATCCATGTTGCTGCAGATGGCATTATTTCATTCTTTTTTTATGGCCAAATAATATTGCATTGTGTATATATACCACATATTCTTTATCCATTCATCTGTTGATGGACGTTTAGGTTTTACTGTTTTACAACAGTCTTGGCTGTTGTAAACAGTGCTGCTGTGAACATTGGGGTGCATGTATCTTTTCGAATTTTAGTTTTCTCCAGATATATGCCCAGGAGTGGGATCGCTGGATCATATGAAGAACTTATTTTTTCTTTTTTGGTTGTGTCATGTGGCATGCAGGATCTTAGTTCCCCAACCAGGGATTGAACCCATGCCCTCTGCATTGGGAGCATGGAGTCTTAACCACTGGACTGCCAGGGAAGTCCCCAAGAATTGAATTTTTAATGTTACTTAATTTTAAGTAATTTAGTAATAAATTAATATAAATTTAAATTTACTAGCCACCTGTGGGCTAGTGTGGCTATGGCTAGTGGCTACCATATCAGACAACACAGCTCTAGATCAACCTTAGACTATTACAGAGTTAAATAGAAAAAAATGGCAGAAGATTGTTGTAGCCAAACAAGTGTAGTTTTTTTGGCTGCGCTGCATGGTTTGTGGGATCTTAGTTCCCTGACCAGGGGTCAAACCCATGCCCCCTGCAATGAAAGCACAGAGTCCTAACCACTGGACTGCCAAGGAATTCCCCAAACAAGTGTACTTTTACAGTCTTTTCTTATCTTTGGGATGAAGTTCAACATTGATTTAATGAGATTTTATTCATTTAAATCAAATTAAGTTATAGAAATTCCCTGGCGGTCCAGTGGTTAGGACTCGGTGCTTTCACTGCCATGGGCTCCGGTTTGATCCCTGGTTGGGAAATTAAGATCCCGTAAGCCATGCAGTGCAGCGAAGCAAAACAAAACAAACAGACAAAACAAAAACAACAACAAAAAACCCAAACACCAAATTAAATGAGTTTACTGGATTCTTTTGTGGACTCTTGTCTCTCCCTCACCTGTCCCAGCTGATTGGTCACTAAGTCCTATTCTTCCTACATCTTCAGAATATCTTAAAGATATCACCTCCTTTCCATCTGCATTACCACTGTTCAGGTCCTATCTGACCTTTATTATCTTAACAGCTTCTCAATTTTTCTTTTTACTACCATGCTTGTTTCTCTCCATTTCACTTCCTACCTTTTTATAGAGTAACCTTTCCTAAAAACAATCTCACCATATCACTTCCATTCTTTAGAATACACTTCACACTTAAAATGTGGTCCATGGATCAGCAGTATAGGAGGCATTGCCTGGAGCTCATTGGAAATGCAGAATCTCAGTCTCCAGCCAAACTAACTGAATCAGAATCTGTATTTTGATGAAATATACAAAGGTGATTTTTATGCACATTCAAGTTTGAGAAGCACTGTTATAGGATGAAGTCCAAACTCTTTAACATATCATAGAGGTTCTGGTCTAGCTCAGTTTCTGGCATTATCTCCGGCAACTGCCCCTTTCCAATCTCTTAAAACCCATATTCAATGTTGTACAAAATAATTTGTAATTCTGAGTATTCACCTTTGTTCCACTTCCTAAAAAACTTTTTTGCCCTGATCTTCAATACCCATTTGAAAATTTTCTTTCTATGGTTTCTCATAAGAGTTAGGTGTATCTTCTTTGTACTCTACAGAATTTTATAGATACCTCTCTTACAGCATGTATCAAATGGATTCTAAGTACTTGTGTGTCTCTCATACCACACTGTGAACTTTTTGATGTAGACATTATTTTTCATATAGTCATGCTGTTCTCAATAGTTCCCGATCCATGCTTGCTGTTTGAATGATATGTTTCAGAAGAGAGTATTAGATAACGGCAGTATTTCATACAATGGCTACATTCAAAAGGTAGAAAGAATCCTTATAGAGGATTTTTATTTTACAAGAGGAAAACTGAAGCCCCCAAAGTTGAATGACTTTCTCCAAGTTATTGGCATGGTGACATTCTTCTCTGCATAAACTAGGCACCCCACAAAGTATCCAGCCAATAAATATGATAAACTTATTTTTCTCTCTCTGGTTTTTGGATGAACTAAATTTCCCTTGACTAAGTAAGGTAAAGACTCTAATAAACTTGGATTATTCTCTATCTCTTCTGCTTATCTTTTCCTCACCTTTCCCTTGTGGGAAATGACAGGACTCTTTTCTATCTCCTCTTCTCTTTAGTGTTATATGATGCTAATCAGAAAGATAGTGAAGTAATTAGGGATACAGTACCATCAGTACACAGCTGATAGTAAGCTTTGCATCTCCTTTCATCAGATCTAAGATGCGGTTTCTTGAATTTCACAGTGTCTGGCGGAGTAAAGGACATGGACGAAAGCAGTTGGATCAGGCACCATCTTGATAAGACCAAAGCAATCCTCATAGGTAGAGGGAGACATTTGAAGTATACAGCAGTCAGTTTACATTGCAAAGGATAAACCCACCCCTTGTCTCTGAAAGCCACAGTATTGTGGGAAATCTTGGATTGCAGGCTATTCCTACATGATTAGATTTTGGCCAGATTTCTACAGTCCCTTCCTACATGCTATCAAATAAAAACCATTATCTTTTCTTCTAGTTGGGAAGCCTCCTTTGACTTTATCTTCTTGCACTGTATTTCAGCCTATGTTGATGACTTGTATATCAATTATTTATTATGCTTGGCTTACAAATCCTAGGCAGTTTGATTCATTTTGCCATGATTCTTTGTTAAAAGATGGGCTCTGTTTTCCTGGTATTCCTTTTAGCTATTTCTGGATTCCAGCTGGGGTAAAAATCTTGTCCTAGGGGAGAATATAACTTAATTAGAGTGATTTACTTTTTAAAAATTTACTCTTTTGTAATGGAGAACTCACTAACTATATTTCAACCAAATTTATTAAATGTCTACCATATAGTGTGTTAATTACAGGATGGTTATGACATAGACCTTTCTTCTGGGAAATACTGTTTGAATTTTATAGAAATTTCTATACCCATTACGTATTGTACACCTGAGCCTAATTCATATTACACTAAGTATAGCATGACTGTAAAATTTGAGGTGCAAACTGGGATACTTTGAAAGGAGTTGCAACTAATAATTACACCTGATCAACAGATTAAACAAGGACTGTCCTGGGCAAACTGGGATAGTGTCAGGCAAACTGGGATAATGTCAGGCAAACTGGAACATTAACAAAACATTTGTTTCTGTTATAGTATTTTTTTTTGCATTTTAAGTATTATAGTTATTAGGGAGCATGTTGGGTTAAATATAACTATTTTATGATGCCTATTACACGCCAGACACTACAGTAAAGTATACTCAGATTTTAGTCAGGGAAACAGAATATATATGTATAGCTATATTAAACAATTGTGTATAGTGGCATGAATACTGGATAGAAAGTCAGGATACCTAGATTGAAAATTTGCCTTGAAATTGAATCTCTTCCTTTGGTCGAATCACTAAACCTCTCAGGCTGTCTTCTTACTTATAAAATGGAATGATACTTATTCTTTGTAGGATGGTGTGAGAAGGTGGTAAAAAAATGTGAAAGCAGCTAACATACTATCTATCCAACAAATAATGAATGCTTGACAATGAATGTCGACTTTGTTGATTTTCTTGTTTAATGAAAGGCAGCTAGAGTGGAAGTTAGAGACTCTTTTTTTCTTTCCAAAAACTTTTATTACAAAGAATTTTTTACTATCATCTTCCACGGCCAATTTCGCCCCATGCACACCCCGATCCATATTATTTTGAAGCAAACTCAGATATCACATAATTTCATCTATAGGTATTTTAGTATGTATCACTAAGGATTCTTTACTGTTTTAAAACATCATCACAATATCATTATTAACCAAAGAAAGCAACAATAATTCCCCATTATCCTCAGGTACCTAGTTACTGTCCAAATTTTCAGTTCTCTTATAAAAGATTTTTTACTCTTTTTTTTTTAAAATCAAGGTCCAAATGAGGTCCACAAATCCTTGCACTTTGTTGATGTCTTTTAAGTTCCATTTAAAATATAGATTCCCCCCTCCATCTCTTTTTAATTTTTTTTCCTTGCAATATATTTGCTGAAAAAACTGGGTTTTAGGGAATTCCCTGGTGGTCCAGTTGTTAGGACTCTGCACTTCCGCTGCTGGGGGCCCAGGTTTGATTCCCTGGTCGGGGAACTAGGATCCCGCAGGTCGTGCAGCACGGCCAAAAAAAAAAAAAAGAAAGAAAAAAGAAAAAAAACAACAGTTGGAAAAAAACAAAAAAAACCCAAAAAAAACAACAGTTGGGTTTTGCCCTGTAAAATATTCTATAGAGTGTTCCACAGATTGCAATCCCATAGTGCAGTTTAATCATGTAATAAATTTTATTTGCTATTAATACAAGTCTTGTTCAAGTAAGCTCTGTCATTAACATGCACATTTGTATGGCTTGTATGGTATCTCATATATTGGGTCTACTTGCAATTTTCAAAGATTCCTATGGTATTCCTACAATGTGCCTGAGTGGGATAGAAGCACTGTGTTTAAGAGAGCAGAGACTAGAATTGAGACACTTCATTGTGAATTCTGGTTCCACCACTCACTAGTTGTCTGAAGTAAGCCTCCCTTTTTAGGTTTCTAAAATGGGGTTAATATCTCAGTGGGTCATTGTTAAGATTAGGTAAGTGAAGCGCTTAGCATGCTATCTGACACACAGGATGGCTCTTAAGTGTTATAAATACTTTTTATAATGAGGATAGTAAATGAGGATAGTAAAATTTGGCCTTGAATTTACAATGAAGTTGGGGAGATGGAACGGATACAAAAATTAAATAAGTATAAATAAATATAGTCAAAGTGGTCATGGAAACTGAGACTTAAAATGGAACTTGATGGAGGAATAGCTCTGAGAAGAGAGTTTTATTATATACCTGCTACTCTGCATGATGCTGTAAGCCCAGTTGTTCAGTCCTCACAACCACACTATGAGGGAACATTTCTTACCAGGTCATGCGTGAGAAGTCTGAGGCTCCAGGAGGTCACTATCTTGTTCCAGGTCACCAGTTAGTGGGGGACCATGGTGTAGTTTAATACGTTCCTCTGTTCTCAGTATTTCCTGTAAATTGGTAGTTGGATCTAGAAGATGTTGTGAATTCAGGATTGATTTTTTTTTTTTTTTTTTTTTGCCAGACAACTTCACAGGTTGTATAGTTTTTCCATCAGGAAGCACACAATGCCTGGTTGATTATCTTTTATGATGTTAACAGCTGTTGCTATTTAATTGATATTAAATGCCTAGATGTATTTTTTCATAAGGGTTTTATATTTATTTCTGATCTTATAAAATTCATTTGTTTTTTTTACTTCTGAAAATGGTCAGCATTGTAATTAAGATGAAGATATAATGAAGAGAATATTTATATCAGTTACGCCTATATGTCCCAACCTCCAATACTGTCCTATTTCACTTTAAAGATGTGCTCATTGATTGCTAGGAGGGAATAAAAATAGAAATAACTTTATAATGCTATAAGTGAAAGATGATTAGAATATGATTTTCCCAGACCTTTTTAATATAAATGGCTCTATGGGTTTTATGACATAATAATTAAGTAATAACCTCCTATATTGCTAGATACACAAAAAGTAATTAATAAAACTTATCTACACTAACATCCTTGAAATTTTTCATTACTTCTTGGCTTCAAATACCAATAATTAAACTGTACTAATCTGTAGCTTCTTTTCTAGGAACAAACAATGTATTCTTTCTCTGATGCTGTGCTCTTTTGTTAATCACCAATTTAATATTCTTATTTTTATTTAAAATTACAGTATGGTCCTATAGTCACAGTTAAGCCCTTTGAGTTACTTTTCCAATAATGCTGATTAATTTTTGATGAACCAGTCATATCCTTCCACCCAGCTCCTTGTCAAGAAATAACATGTTGTCATCTGACAACTGGCAAAGATTAACAGTCAGCTGTGGCCACTGCACTGACTGACTCACCCAGGAATTTAAACCATGACCTTGGCCTCATTATCATGCTGTTATAATCTACTGAGCAAAATAGCCAGAAAAATAAATTCTGAAGACAGGACGTAAAAAATTCTATTTGTATCTCCAAACCTAAACCACTGCACATTTGTGTCCTTTCAGCGATTCTCTTAGCAGGTGTTTTGGAAATGGATGAAGAATTGAAGGCAGGATATTCTCCTGAAAATCAAAGCTGATCATGTCAGTTCTCTGGCTACAGAAACCGCCACTGCCTGCCGAATGCCTATAGGACAAGTTCAAATTCTTCAGCAGAGCATATAAGGTTGTAGCATAATCTTGCCACAGCCTATTTTCCTAGCTTTATCTCTTGCTGCAACTCCCTGCTTCCCTCTCTTCATACTCCAGTAACAGTGATTTTTCTCATTGTTTTGTGACTGCTCATGTAATTGTGCATATATTCATCAAGTCTTTGTAATATATGAGACAGTTTGATAGGCCCTAGGGAAACTGGAGTGAAAGTCATATTCCTTGCCCTTAAAGAATTCATGGTCTAGTTGAGGAGGCAGACAGGGAAATAAATGGCTCCAACAGTGTGTGACAAGTGCTATCTGTGAGCAGGGTATGTGCAGTGCTAAGAGATCCTGGAGCAAACAGGAGGAAGGAAGAAAAAAGGGAGGCATGAGCACATTGTGGAGAAGACAAAGAAGTTAACTGACAGAGAGGGAGGTTATGGGAGAGGGGGTAGAAAGGGTGGTCCTAGTTGAGGGAATAGAAAGTCCCAAAGACGAGAAAGTACATATTCAGTAAAGTGCAAGTCAGTTGTCACGGCTGAAGAGGGGTGCACGTTCGTAGGCTGGGTTGGAGATAAGGCTACAGAGGTAGGCAGTAGCTGAATCCTAAAGGAACCTCTATTTACCTTGACAAAGAGTTTACATCTTACTTCTCTGCACCTGTGTTTCCCTCTTTCGAGGCCGCTTTTTCCTTTTCGCCCACCCAACTTAAACCAGTCATGGCAAATTCTCTCCCCAGAAATTCATTCAACAAGTATTTGTTGGAATACTTACTATATGCCATGTATTGTTCTAGGTGCTTGAGATACATGAGTAAAAATCCTACTCTGTCCCTGTGCTTATATTCTAGTAGGGGAAGTTAAAGGTTAATGATAAACGTAATAAGCTGGGATATTATTCAACTTAGAGTAAAAGTAAAGTTGGAGAGTGGCAAGTGTTATGGAAAAAAGAAAAAGTAGGTTAAGGTAAAGGAGACTGGAGTGACCGGGGGGCAGGTTGGGCAGGCTAGAGTATTAAATAGGATGGATAACTAAGCAGAAATATGCAGGAGAAGAGGAGTCAGCCAAGTGGATATCTTGGTGAATAGTGTTTTGGGCAGAAGGAACAGCTAGAGGAAAGCCTACAAGGGAGTAGTAGATGAGGTCAGAGAGGTTATGTGGGACTTGCAGGCCATTTAATGAGTTTAGTTCTGACGCAGTCAAGTGGGGAGCCACCACAGGGTTATGATCAGTGTAGTGATGTGGTCTGACTACCATTTTAGGAGGCTTTCTCTTTATGCTGTGTTGAAAAAAGACTGTAAAGCCACAAGGATAGAAGCAGGGAGATCTACTAGGAGAAAGATGATTTCAAGCATTGTGAGGCAGCCAGATCTCTTCGCAGAGTACTGACTCCTCAGTAAATTCTAGTGATTATTTCAGTTTATGATTTTAGTTTAGATATGCCTCCTATAAATTATTTAGTAGATTACAAGTAATTAGCCCTTACATGTAAAAATGGAAGTCCACAGGCTTACAGTCTTCACAAACTTATGCTTCTATAGGAACTGAAGAAAGGGCTTACATTTTGGAGTTAGTTTGTGGCCTGTCAAGAAGACCTTGAGAACTCAGTGAAGGATGAAGATGAAGATGGCTAGTTACTTCTAAAGGTAAATAAGAACAATGCACTTTCAACTCAACTTCAAATGTGTTCATATATTTGAGGGACATGCCCAAGTAAAACATAATGCCATACAAGATATAATGAGATGTGATAAAACATTTTAGGTAAAACGCTAAACTGGAACAGAGAAAACAAAACACTTCTAAGATCCATATTGTAGTAAAATCGAGAGACCTTTGGAAGGTATTTCAGTTCTCAGCAGAGCAATCTTACTTTAAATTGGGCCTACTACTTTGAAAAGTAGCCCATTTGAAATTCTATAGGATTCTATCTATATGTTATATAAATACTGTGACAAATTTTTATTTTGAAAAGGTGTATGAGTCAGGATGGAAGATGATTTTAAGATGCTTCCACTGCTAAGGATTCCCTTTTTTAAAAAATTAATTAATTAATTAATTATTTTTGGCTGTGTTGGGTCTTTGTTTCTGTGCGTGGGCTTTCTCTAGTTGTGGCAAGTGGGGGCCACTCTTCATCGCGGTGCGCGGGCCTCTCACTGTCGCGGCCTCTCTTGTTGCCGAGCACAAGCTCCAGACGCGCAGGCTCAGTAGTTGTGGCTCACGGGCCTAGTTGCTCCACGGCATGTGGGATCCTCCCAGACCAGGGCTCGAACCCAAGCCCCCGGCATTGGCAGGCAGATTCCCAACCACTGTGCCACCAGGGAAGCCCTAAGGATTCCCTTTAATAGGAAAAACACATGTAGTTGTTTGTAGTAAAGAAATGTAAAAAGGAAACACACTTCTGCTTTATTAAATCCTGTAAGAAGTCAGGTGTCCCAGTGATACCAGCTCATGCACACTGAGTTTTATATGCTAGCACTGTCTCCAGGCAGGTAAGAGGCAGTGTGGGTTCTGAGAGACAGCTGCAGGCACCCAGCGCGCTTTGTGTCTGGTAGAAAACAGTCCCTGGCCCAGGGTGTGACCCTACTGTAAAGGAAGACAAAATCGTCCAATTTGGACAACCTGTTTTAGGCTCACATTTTATGTACTCAAAATAAGTATGCTATTTTAGCCTCAGGGTAGTCTGTTTCTGCTTGGGTTGATAGCTGGCTGGGGAGTGGAGGTGGTGTTACTTCAAACAGAGCTAGCGTGGAACGTGGGGTAGGGGTGTGTACATATACGTAGACACACACCTGCGCACGCGCGCACACACACGCCAACTCAGTCATGCACAGTGCTTGCCGAGAGCAGGCAGAAGGGCTGATCCCTGGCAACCCGCCCCCAGGCCTCAACCCCACCCCTCTCCACCAGCTCCCTGTCCCGCCCGCACCCAGAGGGTTGTGGGCCGGGCCCAGCCCCACCAATAACGGAAGGCAGCGGCAGCCACGGCCATCCTCCAGGAGCGGGTTTTCTGTCCACTCTCAACCTCTTTCATCTTACCCGTCCCTGTGCTCGGAAAACCGGACTCTGACACTAACCCCATACCCTGGCTTCCCTGCCAGTTTTCTCTAGACTAGGCCCTCCAAATAGGACCAAATAGAACCGAAGCCCTTGGCCCAGCAGCGGCTCATCCTCACCCTCCGGTTGATCCTTAATCCTTTCGCGCTCCCACTCGCAGCCTCTTGTCTCGTCCTCATCCTCACACCTGTCCCAGACAAACCCTATCTTCCCCAATCTCACCTCCCCGCTTCTCCAGGCTCTCCTACGCCCTCGGCTCAGTAGCTCTCCGAGCATTCTTTGCCATGGGGACCCCACGCCACGCTTACACTCTCCCTCCTTCCAGGACCCCTCCCACGACATCTCGAGAGTCCCTCCACGCGCTCACACTCTTTCACCTGCAGCCAGACACCATGCCCACCCCCCGCCCTCCCGTTCCAAAACCCTGGGAGCCCTCACTCCCGATCACACCCTCTCTCCGGACGCGACACGCCCCGCCGCCAGTGCCCACACTCCTAGTCTTCTGCCTCTCCAGCTGACCCACAGGGCGCCCCAACCACCTCGGCTCTCCCTCTTTCCTCTCTCCCGACGCAGGCTCGCACGCTCACTTTCGCCACACCCCCGCCCTTGAAACTCCCGCTCCCCGCCTCCGCCCGGCTCACACTCTTAGCCTCACAACATCTCCCCGCCCGGCCCCAGTCCACAGATCGCGTTCGGGAGGGGTGGCCGCCGCCCGCTGGGCGTCCGCGGTGCCCGGGCCTCAGCGGCCGGGAGGTGACGCGGCCCGCGGGAGGAGCCCGGGAGGCGGAGGGGCGGAGGAGGTGCGGCGGCGGCATCGAGCGGCGGAGGCGGCGGCAGCAGCGGCGTAGAGAGCGGGCCCACCGCACCCACTCTACGGACCCTAGGGCGGCGGCGGCGGCGGCGGCTGAGGGACCCTGGGCGGGCGCGTGATGAGGAAGGACCGGCGCCCGACCCTGCTGCGCGTCGGAGCTCGCTTGGATGCGGGCGTTGGCAGCCGCGTAGCCCTGGCCCCGGGACTCTCCGCCGCTAGCCCTTGTCATCTCTTCTCCGCTTTCGCTTACCCGCTCTAGGCCGGAGGGGTCTCTGGCGGCCATCCCCTGCCCCGCGGCCCTCTCCTCGTCGTGGCTAGAGGGGGGTCCTCCCTCCGCGGCGCCGGGAGCCCTGTGACGCGTCAGCCGGCTGTACGGCTCAGCTGCTTCTCTGGGAAATTAGACCCTGCTTCCTCCCTCTCCGCTCTTGCGCCCCTCCGGCTCGCGGGACGCTGCCTCTGGGCGCTCGAAGCGAGTTCCCCGGACTCCCCCGGGGGGCTGGGTCGCGCAGCCTCCTCTTTCTCCTCTCGAGCGGTGCGCGCACCCCCCGCCCCCGCCGCGGCCGTACACACTCGCGCCCCGGCCGGCGCGCCGCCCTCCTGCCCGCTCCCTCCAGTCACCCCACCCTTAGTCGTCCCCGCCACCTTACTCCACCACCCTCCCCTGCCGCTCCGCTCACTCCGCGTCCCGGCCCGGCCTCCCGCTCCTCGCTCCCTCAAACCGCTCACTTGCCAGCCCTTCGCCCCCGGGAAGAAGAAACATTTCTCGGAGCGCACTCATCAGCTCTCCCTTCCCCCGCGCTCGCCCTCCCCTCCCCCGCTCTTTCTATCTTGGAGGAGGGGGGCTGTCGCCTAGGATTGAAGGCCATTGATTTGTATGTATTTGTCCCAGCGCCGGAGGCTGCCCCAGCCGCCCGCGCCGGTGCCGCCGCCGCCGCCTCCAGTGGAGTTGCCTCCCTTCTTCCCTAGGGTGGTTAGACTCCACCAAATATGTCGGCTCCTGTCGGGCCGCGGGGCCGCCCGGCTCCCACCCCGGCGGCCTCTCAGCCGCCTCTGCAGCCCGAGATGCCCGACCTCAGCCACCTCACGGAGGAGGAGAGGAAAATCATCCTGGCGGTCATGGATAGGCAGAAGAAAGAAGAGGAGAAGGAGCAGTCGGTGCTCAAGTAAGGACCTGGCTCCATCTTCCCGCCTCCCTCCCTGCCCTCCGCCCCCTCGGTCGCTGCCCTGCGGCCGCCTGCGCGCCCCGGGTCGCCGCCCTCCCTCTCGCCGGCGGCGCCCGGGCCATGAGGGTTGCGGCTGGTGGCGGCCGCCGGGGCTGCTTTCTGGGTGTCAGAGCGCGGGGGTGTGTGTCGGGGAAGGAGGGCGCCGAGGCCGGCTGAGGTGAGGGTCGCGAGCCTTTGGGCGTTGTAATTTTCCCGGGCGTCCTGCTGGCTTTCCCCGCGGGCCAGTTCGGCTCCGTGGCCCCGGAGGGGTTGGGGCTGAACCCAGGCTCCGCGCGTCCCTTCTCCCTTCCCGCCGCCCCCGCGCGGAGGCAGTGACTGGGGCAAGGAATCCAATATGGCCGTGCACAGGTGCTCCCCGGCCGGGACCCCGGCAAAGGCGCGCCGGCCGGGGATGAGGGCGCCGCCGGGGCCGTCTCGTCGCCGCCTCCGCAGGGCGGCTCGGAGAGCAGAGCTGCCCACTGTCGTAGCGGGCAGGAGGGAGGCCGTGCGGGCGAGGGGCCTAAGCTCTGTGGCGTTTCGGGTGGGTGTGCGGCCGCCGCCATCTTCCACCCCCTCCCCCTCGGCGGGTTCTAACACCCTGCACTCTGCTGCTCTTCCTGTTTGCAACTAGTAAATCTGTTTAATCCTGAAGGGACTCTGAAGAGACCCTAGTTCCTCCCATTACTGCGCTTTGGGATGCTTCCTACCTTGTGAAGTTCTACTATTTGTGCTGATAGGCTAGGCAGCCGGGGTCTTGCCGAGGGTGGGACGGTAAAAGCAGCACCCAGTCACCCGCGCAGTTTAGCGGCTGTGTAACTTCAGCACCAGGGAACTGTCCGGACAGATATCTGTAGCTTTGAGACTCCTTTTCTTGTCAGTCTGGCAAAGAGATTTGTTTCTGCACGTTTGCTTTTAAATGTTTTACGGTTATTTGATTTCTCAGTTACTACGTGAAAGAGAGTGCGCAGAAGATGTGTAACCCTTCTGATATTTTTCCGACTCAACTCTTTCATTTTTGCTTGAAATGCATTATTAAGATATTAATTTGTACAGTTTATATGCCGAAGGTGCGACAGTTATTTTCTGTGTTATCAAATATACTTTTCCCATATTCTCCACAGAAACACATAGTTGAAAGTGTAAGAGTTCCTCTAGGAGGGAACTAACACACTGACCTCTGATCATTAACTTTTAAAAACAGGTTGTTGCATTCAGTATTCTTTAGCACTTACAAAGAAACAATTCTGTCTATACATACATATTTGCATATTTTAATGAAAAATATTCCTTTAAATAATATAATAACAAATGTATCAAATATATTTACATGTCCAAGAAAAATACTAGTTCTCAAAAATATTGAAGCACTAAGAGAGCAAATGTGCTCCTAACATATTAACTGAAATAAAGAAGAATTGCTTCTTCGAAACTGATTTCTGGGTTTGAATACTTGTTTGGGAGTGTGATTTATTAGTAGCCTCGAGAAATGAAAAAGGTTAAGAAATTTCAGTAGCTTATTTCAACTAATAATGAATTAAACATTATTTTGAAAAGTTTTTTGAGCATACTTCTAATTTTGTTCAACTTTACTATATATACTAACAATGCCAAGCTTTTTGATGACTTAGATTTGATATTTAGATATATGAATCTGTATTTTTCACTATAATTGCTACAAAATAAGTATTTTCAAAATGATGCTCAAATTAAATGTGGTTTTATTTCTTTGACTCACATATTTAGATGTAGAATGTGTTTTTATTTTTTTATGGTATGCTAAATCATGGTACTTACTGGCTAGTTCAGTATAGTTCCAAATCTATTTATTGTTCTAATATATAGAAATTTAAATGAAGTTTTGAGTACTGAATTAAGAATTACTCAAAATGAACTATATGTTATATAGTGTGAAAGGGTTTTCCAGGTAGGTACATGTGAATATATTACATTTCTATGTAAACCTACATACTGTGCAAATCATATAAAGTTTGTGCATTCATATTTGCATAGTTTAGGTAGAAACAAGCATTCTCTACACATATAGTTATACAGTATATGAAATTTCATTGATGAAAAATCTGTTCATATTTATTTAAAATATCTATTTGCATTTTTACCTAACTGAGACTTGGAAGGAGTCATACCTCAAAATGATCTACATGGTTTCGGAATTGTTTCTGTATTCATTTTAACAAGAAGCTATTTGGAAGTTAAAGCATAATATATTTGAAACTTTAATTTTTAATGTTCTTTAAAAATACTTTTGGCTTTTGTAATAAGCTAAGAGTAGGCAAAGAAAATGAGGAAAAGAATAGATAGACTTTATAATAGAATGATAATAGTGAAAGACATTGTTTTGAAGAATTTGACAATTTACTAAGTAATATATTTTCAATGTTGTTTATTAAGTTCAAATGCTATTTATAAGAAAAAAATAATACTAATATTCTTCAATGATTACTATTTCCCATTAAGTTTTAGGGGCCATTTATCTGGTCATGACTACACTTTGTTTCTCTTTAGTGATGTCCATTTAATTGCATGTTAACATTTATTCTGAGAGAAGGTCATGGGCAGAGAGAAATAAACTGAAATTCAAATTCATGTCTGCTGCCTTTTAACAACTATGTTAAAAAATAAGTTTGCTGTGTGAATAATTGACACTGTTGCATGGAAATATTTTTGCATGATCTGTGAGTTTCAATATTCATGTTAAGTATTCATACAAAGTGGAGTGTGCCTACCCAAGGGCATCATAAGATGATGTATTGGATTACAGGAAGAAAATAATAAAACATATTTACATTTCTATTTGAAAAAGAAATTAAGCTTTACTAATACTTAATATATAGATTGACAGTGTGAAGATGCATATAATTTATAAATAAATATACATATTTTAAGAAGTTCATGCCTGAGATATTTTTAGTGAGAGAGGTGAGCGATCAAAACTGATTGAGACCACTACAGTAATCTCTCTTCTAAGGAGCCTGAATAATTAAAAACTATTTATATTTATTTAATCATTAGCAATTTCTTCAAAGTCTAGCTGAATATCCACATACTCTGGAAGTCTTTGGTCACCATCAAATAATACCATTTTACGTGTGAGTGAGATATTAGGCCTTTGGAAGCATTTTTATGTTTCAGTAGATCAATAATTACTTTTTTTATCCTTATGTAAATTCCTTTAACAGTTTTAGTTTGGATAACGCAATCTATCATTAAAATCTGTAATGTCCTTTTATTGATTAAAGTTTTTAAACCTTGTCTTTCAAGACTAAACTTCTTGAGGGCAAGAATAAAAACTTACCCTTCTTTTCTTCGGAGTTTGTATTTTGCAGCATCCTTAACACCTGCACGTGGTAGGTACCTAGTAAGCAATGTTGATTTAAATTGTAGTAATGTTCATTAACAAGTAGTTTACCAAACTTGTTGGGAAAATGAAATTTTTGGGACAAAAGTACATAATTTATTAAAAGTTTATATTTTTCAGGGAGTTTTTGTTGTTTGTTTTTGGTGTGATATTGTGAAAAAAATGTATGAGGAAAGCAAACCTACTGAAATCAACAGAAAAGTATTCATTCAGTAAATACTTATTGAGTTTCTACTATCTGCATATAATAGTCTTTCAGATGAGGTGTTTTTGCAACAAATTAGAAATTATGTGCTTCTTGACGTGTAAATTATCTTTTCATTCTCAGTTTAGATTTTCTGTTAATGTCAAAGGGATAATTTGCTCCCCCAATAAAAGAAGATGATAAGTAAAAATTTCCATGATAGATCAAGGTAATAATTTAGCTTATATTTAAAACATAGGTAAGCAGTTCTAATTTCTTTTTAATAATTCAATTTTAAAAGTACTTTCCAAAGTCAATTTATAAACTCCTTTATTTAATAGGTAACACATAACATAATGTATAAAATTTCTTAGCTACCTATTTCCCCTAGCCAGAGGCAACTGCTGTTGTCAGCGTATTGTATACTCCTTCAGAAATATTCTATGCATGAGAGTAGATATGTGTGTATATCAAATACTGTGTGTCTGTATATGTAGGTATGTGTGTGCACACACGTATGGGTTTATATTTGTAAACATAAAGAAACACAATGTGTCCTGCAGTTTACTTCTTAGGAGATCAATTCCATACCTGTGAATATATGTGCCTAATTCATTTTAATGGCTGTGTAATATCCCATTTTATGAATGTTCTGTAACTTCTTTAACTAGTTTCATATTCTTAGGTATTTAAGTTGTTTCTAATTATTTTGCCATTAGAAATAACGCTGTGATAAATATCTTTGTACATATGTCATTTCCCACATGTGTGAATATGTCTCTGGAATAAATTCCTAGAAATGGGATTGTTTAGTCAAAAGGTCATAAAATATAACTTTTATATTTTTTATAACTTATATAAAATAAAAATTTTAAATTTTAATAAATATTAAAAATAATAAATATTAAATTTCACAAAGGAAGTATGCATAAGTGACATATAATAGGGAGATTTTCACACATCCTTGTTCACTCAGTATGTGATAGTCCTTGCCAATGTTTTGGTGAAAAATATGCCATTCTAGATTTAATTGCAGTTTTCTTACTATCAGGGAGGTTGAGAACCATTTGTATTTCTTTTTCTGTTTGTCCTTTTTAATGATTTGTTGAATCTCTTTATTGTCACCTGTTTTATGACCTTGTTTATACCTTTTTACTAGTCAGGGTTTTTAATAATGTATTTAAATTTATTACTTTTTATTTTATGGCTTTTGGGTTTTGTGATATGCTTAGAATGATCTTCCTCATTCTAATATTTAAAATACTACCATATTTTTTCTTATAGCCTAATGAAATTTTAAGAGTCAGATAAATGATGTAACAATCATGAAGACTTAAATAAAAATCGTTATTGTACTTGTAAATAACCATGTTCATTGCCAAAACTTGAAACTCTATAGATTTTAAGGATTCAAAATGCATTCTAAAAAATTGATTGGCATTTTATGAGAGAGTACCTAGTAAATTCTTTATGTATATTCTATATTTTAAAGTAACTAGGACAATTAAATAATATCTTGTTGGCAATACATATTGATAAAAAATTGATTGTACAGTGTGATGAAGAGAGAGGTAGTGGAGGCAAGTGTGCTGGGCTAGATGGATTTCGACTTGAAACTTTATTTTACTAATTAATAACTGTAAGTTCTTGCTTACATTATTAAACTCTCTGAGCCCGTGTTTCCTCATCTGTATTATCTGAGTAATAACATCTACCTTGAAGGATTGTTGTAATCAATATAGACTAGTTAAGTGTCCTGGCACAAATAGGTGTGAAATAAATAGTTGTTATTAACTGATTATAGACAGGAGTCTCTAAGCCTTAATATTATAGCATTCCTGGGTGAAATTTGTCCCCCCTCCCCTTTTTTTGAGAGATTCTTTTCCTTGTCTACTGGGAAGTCAAAATATGCCTGGAGGACTTTTAGGTGACTTCATTATTTGTCTAGAAGGCTAAGAATGAGGAGAGGGAAGGTGATGAATTGGAAGCAGTTTCCTCAGCAAAAACCATTAATAAGGAGTCTGCTAACTAAGGTGTAGCAGTGAAAATAATACTGGCACCATGTTATTGGTTATTGCCAAGATACTGATTGTCCTAGGTGAATGTGAGGGAACTAATTTGTGGACATTACATTGTGGTGTTTCTTAGATTTGCCTGGATCAATTTTTCACTCTATTAGTAAATCAAAAATATGTATTTACTTATTTGTCTTATTCATATTATATATGAGGACTCAGAATCTTATCAGGTTAATCTAATTCTGAAGCATGGTTTTTAGAGTTTAGAATGCTCATCTCCTTTCCTTTGCCCCTTAAATACACACAATTTTTGTATGCCTTCCTCTTTCTCATCCTTCTGGACTTAGCTTCAAATTTGTCTCCTTATCTGAGCACTTTCCTGCCCATGCTTAGAAAGCATGGGCAGGAAAGCGCTTTCTTTTATCCTTCATCACATCTTTAATATTTCCCCAATTATTCTTATCAAAATTTACATTGGAATCTTTGTTTATAATCTGTGTACCCTGCTGGATTATAAACTCCCAGAGAACAGGCACCATGTCTGTCTCGTTTATCATTTCAGCCTCAGCTTCTAATCTAACACACTGCCTTACACATTGTAGCACTCAAAAATATTAGTTGGGGGGCTTCCCTGGTGGCGCAGTGGTTGAGAGTCCTCCTACTGATGCAGGGGACACGGGTTCGTGCCCCGGTCCGGGAAGATCTCACATGCCGCGGAGCAGCTGGGCCCGTGAGCCATGGCTACTGAGCCTGTGCGTCTGGAGCCTGTGCTCCGCAACGGGAGAGGCCACAACGGTGAGAGGCCCGCGTACCGCAAAAAAAAAAAAAAAAAATTAGTTGGGGGAATGAATGAAACATTGGGAATTAAATGTTCACTTAGAAATTAAATGTTCATTTAGAAATTAAATGTTCATTTAGATAGTGCTTCCTTTCAAGGTAAAATTCAGTAATCTGAAAGAAAAAGGTTTGCTTAGGTAGTAGTGCCCTTGTTTTTGAAATGAAATGTTAAGTTTTAAACATACGTCCAGTTTTGCTTATTTTACTGGAAGCAAACTTATGGTATTTTTGTATGATTGCAGCTCATCTTTCTTTTGGACTAAGAGCATATCTGTTCTGACTAGAAACCAGAAGAATATTGTGATACATCATTTTCCATTTAAGGAATATTGCAAATTAAGGAATATTTTACTTTAAAAATGATTACTTTACTTTTAAAGCATTTGCAAATTTCCAGTATGTTTAACAGAGCTGAATGGTAAGGAACATACAGAATGTGTTGGTTAGAAATAATTCATTTCCTCCAGGAGCGGGCAATCCAAGGCCAAGCATAATCATATGAACACATAAAGATGTAAAGTGCCGTGAAAAAACACTGTAAAGTTGTTTTTAGCACATTATAACCATAGCAGAAAATATGTTAGATAATCCAGTGAGTAGTTTGTTGTCTCTTTGGTATTGTTTGAGGGTGTCAGACACTTTATTCTTTTAAAATTTCTAGAAATTTCACTCCTAGATATTAAAGATAGTAGAGACTAGAGATATCAATACTTTTGTATTCTCTAGTCATGTAAGGAAATGCAGACATCTCTGGGTGTTAAAAACACTTTTAACCATTATCAGCTAATCCTTGAGGAACTCACTGTAAGAACCATGATAAACCACAATTAAACTATTGCATAATAAGTGCTAGTAGACCACTGAGCACAGTATATCGTGGCTATATTCATACAAGAGGAGTGCCTGATCCAGTCTTGGGGAGATAGTATCTAGGCTGAGTCTCAAAGGATGAGTAGATGTTAGCTGGGCAGAGGAAGATGTTGCGAACAAAAATACTAAAACTCCCACATCTCTCTCCCCCAAAACTTTACCTTTCATTTGTAAAAGAGAGGCAGGGAATGGTGGAGAAACTCACTTGAAGTGGTTCAGAAGGTCTGGAGCACAGGGTTTAAATGGAGGTGTGTTAGTAGAAGAGACTGGAGAGATGGCAAGGTTCAGAGTTGAAAAGATTTTACATGCTATTCTTTGGATTTGGATTTAATCCTGAAGGCAGTAGGGAGTCCAGGAAGGATTTTAAGCACTGGCACAATATAATCAGACTTTTGTTGTCAAACTACCTCCCCCTACCAGTTTTACAAGTACAATGGGTTGATGAGAATACGTAATGCTAGAGACAAGGGCAGTAGTTGGGAGACTCTTACAGTAATTTGGGTGATAAATGATGAAGATATGAAATAAGGCAGTCATGGTCGAGGTGGAGAGGCAGGACAGATTTTGAAAAATTTAGGAGCCAAATGGCCACGATTTGACAACTGTGTGTAAAGGGTGAAGTAAGCTCTTACGATGCCTGACTTGCTCAACTGACTGCTGTATACATAATACCTATTTGTCTTTGTCTGCTTATGTCACTGACTGTCAGCTCTCTGAACTCATCTAGTTTCAGGACCAGTGTTCTCTTGAGAGGGTGGTGGGGAAGTGGCTTCTTTTATTGTTTTAGTTATTTTAAAGAGCTTATAACATGAATATGAGTACTAGAAGTGACTACAACTTGGAATGTAGTGGGGGTAGGATGGGAAATAATAGAGCAGTAATAAAAAAGGGAGAAAGGAAAGAAGGCAAAGAAAAATGGGAGAACAAGGTCAGGACTATTTGAATCCATTCCTAATAGGAAGGAACCCTAATAAATATCTTTGCTTATAATACTTTTTCCTGCTGGATATACTAACGCCGTGTAATCTTTTCCAGGTCTGTCTTCCTTTTATTGAACATTCCTTGCTCCCATTGACAATTTAGTCTCAGTGAATTTCTCACCAACTGGTTTTGTTTAATCCTTTGGGTGTTTAAAACTATTATGCAGTCTTTGTTGTATATGTTAGATTTAATTCGGGCAAACTTCCTTTTTTTGTATATCTTCCTATACCACTTCTGAGGAAATTTTGGAAATGCGGGTGTATTTTAGGAAAATATAGAGAGGAGATTAGCTGTGGAGATGACATGTTGCAGTTGATGACGATTCTTTTCCTCTTTATATGAGCTTACTGAATTATTGCAGAATTTATAAGTTTTGTTGGATTTTGTGATGGGAAGTTCTAGAAATAGGATTAGAGCTAGGATTATAGAAAGGGAAAAGTTGAGAACAGGTTTAGACCCAGGAGTGGTATAATACTGTTTCACCTACTCTCTCTCTATAATTGTTACCAAAAAACTGGTGGGCAACTACATAGTATAAATTAAGCTAAGAATGAACAACTTTTATATAGTTTATATATTATGAACATGTATTATATCTATATTATATATACATGTCAAAAAGCTCTAATTTATATTTTCCATACAACATCCTGCAACTAGGCTTCTGGGATGCTAAAACTGGGAAAAAAGTATACACTAAATACTATAGCTAGATAGCAGAATAACCACAATGGTGTTTATTGGTATTTGATGCTTTGGTATTGTTCAGTTGACAGATGGAGATGATGCTCACATCCATCTTGTTTTGTTGGCGTATAAGGTGTCTATTACAATTGTTGTAATGGTTTGCTTCTCAGGCACATACATGAAAAACCTGTTTAATCACATATCACATCACACATAATTCCTTTTGACTGAAAGCTGAAATAATTAATTAATGCTTTTATTGGCACAACATTTTTTTTTGTCGAAAATGAACTTTGTGGTGGAGGTAGCTAGGTGTTCATCAAAGATTTATATTCCTCTTTCATAGAGTTGTTGCTATGCAGTAGCTGTCTAGCCCTGGACTACCTTTTCCGGCTCCTCTTGTGTCTAGGTGGGTGCATGTAATAGAGCTCTGGCTGATGATTATCCTCCCCCTCTGCCCCCCAACCCTGCATTAGATTTTACGTGAATAAGAGATATACTTCTGTGTTAAGTCATTGTGATTTTGGAGGCATATCTTTTACTGTGGCTAATATCACCTAATCTAATACAAATTCTCTTATGATTACTGCCTGTTATTTATTTAATTTTGGAAAAGCTTTAAAGTTCACATCTGCACTGGTCGAATCCAGAAGTACTTCCATGGTACTGAATTTTACCATCACAGGCTGATCTCTCTTCAACGATTGTCTGGTCTAACCTAACCTAAGTCTTAACTCAGTCATTGATTCTTGAATACAGAATTTATCAGGAAGTGTCTTTTCCACCTGTCTGGTGACAATTGGGCTGTGTCCCAACTGAGGATTTGTCGTTGAAGTTTCGGGAAAGTACTTACACTGTATCTTAACAGAGATACTTGCTCTGGAAGCCAACATAGCATATAGACTTAATGATGAGAAAGAAAAATTCACAACGCTAAGGATCCATTTTAGAACAAATTGAAGCTTCATGTTAAAAGTTTTGCAGGTTGAAGGCTAATGGTTAAACTCCATCTCCAAACTCTTAAGGTTAGGAAGATTTACAAAACTGGGAGGTGAATTTTATAAGACCAGAGGGAGATATAGTTGAATGTTGTTGAACTTTACCACTGCATTTTACGTATTTTTCCATTCACTGCTCCAGATCTGCTCCATATTTTTTTCCCACTTTGCTTTGTACTATAGGAGACTGACCTCTGTGGATTGCACCAGCAGGCTCCCTTGTTCTCTGACCTCCAGGTGGGTTCTGTTGATGTGAGATGTTGGCAGATTGGATGGAAGGAGAATGAGGTCAGGTTATTTGTTCCCAAGTTTCCTCCATACCAGTCTGGTGGCCCTCTTAGTATAGCTATTTTTCTTCTGGTTCTGGAAATTCCTTCCCACTGTTGCTAGCCCCCATACTGCACTGTCCCTTGTTGGTTTCCTTAAACCCTGCCCACACCTTTGTAAAACAGTCCCTTTATTAAACTCTCTTTAGTTACTCTGTTTGAATATGCCATCTGTTTCCTGCCAGGACCCAGACTGATACACCAGAGTTCAGTAAAAATTTATTGGGATTATGAATGTGAATGGACCGTGACTTTAGGTATTCACAACCCACTTCCTTCTATGTAATCATAGTAATCTTTTTACAAATCCCTCTCTGTGTCATGTTCTTTAACTCTTTGATTATGCACATCCTCTTACATTACCTGATATGCCATTTTGTGCCTAGCTCCATTGCTGTGAAGAGATACATCTCTCTGATGTATTTCCGCCAGTTGGGTATCTCTCCTTTCAATTTCCATAGCACTTTGTAAATAATTATTTTATAATGTTTCAGATTTTCAATATCAGTTACTAATCTCTATGTTCTTCTTAGTATAACAGGTTTCTTTGATGTCATGGACCAAGTTTTAATCATCTTTTTATGCCCAAGGTAGTACTAGGCACGTAGTTGTGAGTCAATAAACATTTGTTAATAAAAGCTGGAGGTCATGGGAGTCATTCTAATTTCCTCCCTCTTCCTCAGCCCTCAAATATAATCAGTTACCAAATCCTGTCATTATTATCTCCCAAATATCTTTGAAATCTCTTTCTCTCCATCTTCATTGTCACTGCATTGTTTCATGCCTTTACTATATTTTCCTTAATTATTCATTTCTAAACACGGATCTTTTCTTTAGGCTCACTTTCTGTAATCCAACCTCTATAATAGTACAACTCTCTAACATACAAATTTAATGTTCTTAATATTCTTCAGTACCTCCCCATTGCATTTATGATATAGTCCAAACTTCTAGGTATATCATAGAAGTCCCTTTATGGTGTTTTATCAACCTTTATATCCTGGCAATCTTTCATGAGCACTGCCTGTTTTGACTGTATCAAAATATTTGAAGTGAGTTCCCTATTTTTTTTTTTTTTCCATCTTCTGTTGTAGTTTAGCATATACTGTTCTCTATGACTAGAAAGCCCTAGCCACTTTTCTCTGGCTAAGTCCTCCTAGGTCTTAACTGAGATTCATCTCAGGTTTCCAACCTTTTGGAAACTGGGTTAGATGACTCTCGTTTGTGCTCTTACAAACTCTTGTTATATACTTCTATTATATACATTAATACTACATTAATGCTCAATAGCCAACATTTATTGAATTCTTACTGTGCTGTTGCTATGCTCTATTATATATGCATTATCTGATTCAGCCGCTACAACAATCTTATGAGATAGTTATTATTTTCCCCAGTTTTACAGATAAAAAAAAAATGAAGACTCCAGTTATATGCTCAGAGTTTTCAGTAGGGGGCGAGGATTTAAGCCCAAGCAGTCATATTCCAGAATTTGTACTCCTAATAACCACACCTTATTATGTTATAGTTGTTGACTTCTTCCTATTTTCTGATAGATTGTAGAAAAAGGACAGTGTTCCTAGTGGGTGGTCCATTGTAAGTGGATATAAATTTTTTTTGAATGAATGATTAAATCTGGCACTACCTAACTGACAGAGTGGATAGCTGCTAATACGTCAAGAAATGATTATCTTTAGGATTTAGTGGTCACATTTGTAAGAAGTTTATTGTTACTTCTCTTGGACATGAGAACTATTGGTTATGGTGCATGGTATTAAACTAACAATCAAGTAGTGGGCAGCAGATGAAAACAGTTGAGAACAAAATACATTTAATAAGTATTATTTTTTACATTTAAAAAACTTTTCATTTAATAAACATTTATTCAAGGATGTGAGAGATTAAGCCACCTTATGCTGGTGCACCAGTAGACACTGTTTTTTTGCTATAGTGTAGAGTATTTTTCTATTTGAAATAGTAGTTAGCATTTTAGAGAATTCCACCAACAAAAAAAATTCTCTGGACAATAATAATGGTGGTATCACAGGGGTTGGAAGCTTTGAGGACAAAACATCTTTGTTAAGACCAGGTTCAATGTCTAGAATATGAGGTGATGAAGTTGATTTCTAGATGATAAAGAATATTAGCATATGGTCAGTGACCAGTCTTCAAATATGTTAACAAGAATAAGGTAACATGGTAACAAACTTGAGCCAAAGAAATGAACCAGAAGGTGTGTGTAATAGCTGCTTCATTTGAGGTAATCTATGGCTAAGATTTCCTTAAAGAGGCTTTACCCTACCTATACCTCATGTTTAATTTCTTAAAAAATTTCCCCCTTACTTTGTAATTATGTTCTTAATGGTAAAATTCCAGTATATTTTTGTTGATATGATAGTGAGAGCTTAGAGTACTCCTAGAGATGTGTTGCTGTGGTACCATTGGTTGTCTTAGCTGAGATCTGAAGAGGAATGTGTAAAATTGAGGAAAGAGAAGTGGAAATTCAAGAGTATGAGACTAGTGTTCACTTTTTATCTTAAGCCTCTTCCATAGAGGGTTTTCTCTGAATTTGAATATATCTCTAGACTTGTAGCAGGAATTGAAGGAGGGAATTAATATTTCTTCAGTGTCTACTATGTACTAGGATCCAGGTTACAAAGCTTATGAGTAACAGAACACAGATCTGTACCTAGATCTTTCTAACTCCAAAACCCAGTCTCTTTCCATCACATTGCTGTTTAGTCTTATGGAAAGTAGTTAAGAGCCTAGTGCTGAAACACTTGGACTCTGGAGTCAGACAAGCTTGGGTTTGAATCCCAGCTCCGTTACTTGGTAGTTGGGCACCTCAGTGTCTTTATCTGTGAAACAGGGATAATAATACCTACTTTATAAGCTGTTATGAGGATTGAGTTTACATTTATAAAGCTCTTAGAAGAGTTCCTAGCACATAATAAACATCATGTGTGTGTTAAATAAATAAATTAGCTGAAAGAGGAAAGCATTGATAACTGTGGAGAATATCAATCCAGTTTATCTTCAATAAATACTTTTATGAATCCCCAATATTTTAATACCTGTTGAAAAGACATTGCTACTTCCTTTAATAAAGTATGACCTAGATCTTCCAAGGTTATAAGTAGTATCCCTTGTATTAATTAGTTTTCTACTACTAGCAAACTTAGTGGCTTAAAACAATACAAATGTATTATCATACGGTTCTGTTAAGTCAGAAGTCTGACATGGGTCTTACTGGACAAAATCAAAGAACTGGCTGTGTTTCTTTCTGGAAGCTAGCAGGGGGTGTTTCCTTGCTCATTTGGGTTGTTGAAAGAATTCAGTTCCTTGATGTTATAGGACTGAGATCCCCATTTCCTTCTTGGCTGTCAGCTGAATTGTGTTTTGACCTCCTAGAGACCTCTCTCCAGTGTTGCACATAGCTTCCTACATCTCAGAACCATCAGTGGGGCATTCAGTTCTCAAGATGCCATCTCTTTGACCGTTCTTCTGTCACTGCCTCTCTCTCCGTCCACAGCTGGGAAAGATTTTTCTCTTTTAAGGATTCATATGATTAGATTGGGCACACCCAGATATTGCAGAATAATCTTCCCATCTTAATCACATCTCTAAAATCTCTTTTACCATGTAAGGATACATATATTCACGTTCCTGGGATTAGAACGTGAACATCTTTGGGCAACCATTATTTTCCTTACATTCCTGTAGTAAGTGCCACTAGATATTAAGTTTGGATATATGTTTTTATAAAGGAGACATTGAGCTACTCTTAGTTTTAAAAATGTATTTTGTATTCAGAGACACAAATTCTAGAATGGTATCTTTGAAATAATATTTTACAATAGGTTTTTTAACCTATTTTTTACCTATTTTACAATAGGTACTTTTCCATAGGTTTATTATACTTTATTGCCCTCAAATTATTGCCAGTCTGCTCTTCACTTTTCATTTATTTAAGTTTCCTCTTGAATTAAAATACTGGTCAAATGGGAAGTGGGCTTGGGGGGTTGGGGGCAAGCAGTGAGAATTGTTCTTAGCTCTGCACATAAAGAACACTTAAGTACTCTTCCTGAGTAGTCTTTTCCGTTAATAATTGGATTTATTTTTATAGATTGAGGAATAAATAAATTTATCATATGACTAACATAGTGAAGAGTTACTGAAACCTTTCCAAATGCAACATTTTCATTATCTGATGGCCATTTTAAAAGACTCAGTATAAACTTTATATTATAGTATGAGTAAATAAAGATTGGGATTTAATCTTTTGATGAGAATGTAGTTTCTCTTGGCATGTTTGGTTGAAGAGCCATTTCTTACCCCACAATAAATGTGCTTTCATATATTATTTTTATTTCTTATAATTTTTAGCCAAGAAGTCTGATTTAATGAAAAGATATAGTATGTAGTATGACTTAAATTTTATGTCTGGTTAAAATATAATCTATTGTTTTCACTTTAGTACATAAAATATTAAAAGTAGCTATGAAATAGCTAGAAAAAGAAAATAACCAAGGCTGTCCTTCAAAACTACTAACACAAATTCATGTTTCAGCATTTTTTTTTTAATATATGTTAGTAATTACCATTCTTTTTTTTTGGCTGTGTTCGGTGTTCGTTGCTGCGTGCGGGCTTTCTCTAGTTGTGGCGAGCAGGGTCTACTCTGTTGCGGTGCGAGGGCTTCTCATTGTGGTGGCTTCTCTTGTTGCGGAGCACGGGCTCTAGGCACATGGGCTTCAGTAGTTGCAGCACACATGCTCAGAGGTTGCGTCATGTGGGCCCTAGAATGCATGGGCTTCAGTAGTTGTGACGCACGGGCTCTGTGGTTGCGGCTCATGGGCTGTAGAGTGCAGGCTCAGTAGTTGTGGTGCACGGGCTTAGTTGCTCCACAGCATGTAGGATCTTCCTGGACCAGGGATTGAACCCGTGTCCCCTGCATTGGCAGGCAGATTCTTAACCACTGCGCCACCAGGGAAGTCCAGCATATAGTTTTATATGTTGGAGTAGACTAGATAACAGAGTCCAGTCAGGAGACAGAAACTACAATAGTAATTTGAACAGGGAAATTTTAATATAAAGGTTTGTTAACTTGTAGCAGAGAACAGCCACCTCCTTTAGGGCTGAGGCTGAGTACTCAAGGAAGGAACAAACTTGGAAGAGGTCCCTTCCCCCATAACTAAGGCTGAAATTCAGCCCTTTTTGGAGGTTGTGGCAGTGTCCCATTGCGCTGCCACCAGCTGAGGCAAGCAGGCAGGAAATCATCTGTGGGGATGTTGGCTGCTGAGAAGATGGCTGGAGTGCTCAGGAAAGTCCCTCACTGGGGAGGCACCCATGGGTGTCCATGAAACTTGTCGGGATACTGCCTGCTGGGATGCTGCTGAAATTTCTGGAACGATGCCTGTTGGGGTGCTGTTGAAAAGTGCTAGGAGAGTGAGTGCCACTGGGTATCCTGTAAGCTCCTGGCAGCCAAGCATCGCAGGAAACACTACAGAACTCCCAGAACCAAAAAGAAAAGCCCCTTCTTCCTTTTGCTCTGGCTCCCTCTACTGACAAAACTTAACATTGTGCCAAGTGGTAAAGGAGAAATGGTCATAGAGTCCAGATCCAGTATCACCAAGTGGGACAAAGAAGGATGGATTAGGAGCTGAGAGGCAATACATGTATAAATTTACGGTAGGCTATGCTATCCTCAAATATCAGTAGCTTAAAACAATATAGGCTTATTTCTTTTTCATGCTATATGGTTTTTCTGGCTCAATTGGGGTCTTCACTCTATTGTCAACCCTGAGAGCAGATGAAGAGAGAGACTGGTGAATTGCAAGTTGTCTCTTAAAGTTTCCTCTCAGAAATATGTATATAACTTCTGCTCACATTTCATTGGCCATACATAGCAAGTTACATGATCATGCCTAACTCAGTGTAGAAAAGTGTAATCCTACCATGGATAGAAGCAGAATCAGAAATATTTGTTGAAAAATATAACTACCACAGGATTGGTATTAGAAAGTTTGTCAATTCCTAGGATAATTATTTATAATTCTGCCTTTAAAAATTGTTTAATTTGCTTTGTAGTTTTTAGGAATTTTAGTGAAAAATAGTATCAACGTAAAAATTGATGGTGCTCTTAACTTCTGGGTCAGTGACCTCAAATCTGACAGTGACCTAACTCATTTGTGTAAAATAGTGAGGGTGAAACATATTTAAGCAGCAGGAAATATATTTTTTGAAGGTTAAGTACAGACTTTAAAATTTTGCATTTAAAATTTTTATATTAACTTATGCTTACATGATATTACATGAAATATGAAATGTGTCTTTTTATGCAGAAAAAGGTTTTTTCATTTATGGTCAGTCTTGGATAAGGAATAAAAAACAAGATTTGGGTATCTGGATTAGAGTCCTGGCACCATCATTTACAAGCTATGTTATCTTGAAGAAGTCACTTCAACTCCCTAAGCTCTGTAAATGGAGATCAAAAACACAGGTCCAAAATTCCTTAACTGAAACTTGTTTTGCCAGCTGTGTTTTATAATGCAGCTATTTTGGATTTTAGAAATGTAAAGGTGCATATGCCACGGAAATGTGTAACTCTTAGCGGGTCAGGACAGCAGCCCCTAAGCGAACACATTTATATTTCTCCAGTGAAACATGAATATTTACAAGTAGGTTAAATAAAGACTATATAAAGCCTCATGCTAATTCATTCAGATCAAGAATTTTGGCACAGACTCACAAAAAAAGCTCTGTTTTCAGAGCTTTTGGATTTTGGAATCATGGGTAAGGAATTAGGGTCTGTAGTATCTTTCTCATAGGGTTAAGGTGACACTGTAAATGAAAGTGCCTGTGAGCTATAAATTGCTATAACATGTTAATTGTCATAATCACAGTGGCCATTGATGTTATAACTGTCACCAGCCATTTAAAATATTCCTATATTGCTAGGTGCCTGAAAGATGGGAGGAAGGGGTGGAGTGGTAGAAGCTAGTTGGCAGGGGTCAGTTGTACAGGACGTTGTATGAAGGACTGGTGTTCAACTGATGTGTACCAGTACAGAGATACTAGTTATTAAAATATTGAATCACTTTAACGCAGATTGGTAACTTTTATTGGAGAATGTTACCTAATGATGTTGTCCAGTGCAATCTGTAGCGGTGAATGACATGTCCTCGTAACATTGCTGGTGTGGATTAATGTGGTCCTTGGAAGGCACATAGTGACTGGAGCTGGAGCTTTAGTGCCTGCCTAATACTTCAGCATTTCCTGTTGTTGGAGGTAATGGAACAGGCTGCAGTGCAGGTAGTTTCTGTGGCACCATTTTTTGGGGGAATGTCCTGAGGCACAAGGGTTTCGTGGGAAGCACTAGCATCCATATGCTATGTGACAGTAACATGCAGGCAGCATGCCCAGTTGCCTTACAGCTGCAGCAAAGTGCTACTGGGTACCAGGGACTAATGACTGTCATTTTAATGAGAAAGATGTTGGGAAAAGCTTGGTATGGTTCTAAATATCAAATCACGGCCCCTTTAAAGAGATTAAATCAACACTTCTAAAACTTAACAAATGATTTGGAAATTATTTAAGTGACTATGTGTATAATTTATGGTACAACTCTTATTACAGTAGTCCCCCTTAATCAGCTGGGGATATGTTCCACAGCCCCCAGGGGATGCTTGAAACTGTGGATAGTACTGAACCCCATATGTGCTGTTTTTTCCTGTATGTAAGTACCTATGATAAAGTTTAATTTATAAATTAGGCACAGTAAGAGATTAACAATAACTAAAAATAACATAGAACAATTATAACAATATACTGTAATAAAGGTTATGTGAATGTGCTCTCTCAAAATATTGTACAAATTTAATGCTTTTTCCATCTTAACTTATCATTCAAGTGGCCATAACTTTTGAAGTTTGAGGTGCGACAGCAAAACGAGTGCAAATTTCTTTTTCCTTCTTCACAATTTCACAGACAGAGAATTTGATCTTACAGTAAATCTTAGCAACCTCAGCATACAATTTTTTTCTTTCATTATTAAGTTGAGAACTTTCACCTTTTCACTTAAAGGAAACATATTATGGCTTCTCTTTGGCATTTACCAATTGCCAGCGTCGCCAGTCTTGTGCTCTGGGACCATTATTAAGTAAAATAAGGGCTATTTGAACAGAAGCACTGTGATACTGTGAGAGTTGATCTGATAACCAAGAAGGCTACTAGGTGACAAATAGGCAGGATGAGCTGGGAAAGGGATGATTCACATCCTGGGTGGGACAGAGCGGGACAGCTTAAGATTTCATCACACAGTTCAGAATGATGTGCAATTTAAAACTTATGAATTGTTTATTTCTGAAATAAACATTTTCCATTTAATATTTTTTGACTGCTGTTGACTGCGGATCACTGAAGCTGCAGTAAGCAAAACCGCAGATAAGGAGGGACTACTGTACACAGTAAACATCTATAGCTTATTTGGAAAAAAGAAATTTATTTATTTATTTTAAAATTTATTTATAATTTTTAAAAAACTTTATACAATTTTTAAAAGTTAATTTCCATTTATAGTCATTTCAAAATATTGACTGTATTCCCCATGTTGTACAACACATCCTTGATTCTATCTTACACCCAATAGAAATTTACGTTAAATGTTAATTTATATATTTATTTGTATATTAATTTTATATGGTTGTATCAGTTGTTAAATATTTAGAACCATCTATGCTTGTATGCCATGTTAAGAAATTTGAATTTATATCACTGGCATGTTTGATTGCCATGAAAGATTTTGAAATAAGAGCATGTTAGGGCCTGTATATTCATAAATTCCATTGATTTAGTGTCAGAAAATCTAGCTAGTGTGAGAATTCTCACCAGTGTGTTTCCACCAGTATTGCCACTGTCTCGTATTCTGAGATCTTGTGTTTCTATCCTGGATTTGTCCTCTGTATAGTTTCAAAGTACTGTCTTAAAAACCAAATTTAAATCATTCATTCCCTAGCTTAAAGACCTCTTTAGCCTTCCTCTTGCTTTGGATGAAATTCAGACTCCTTACTTTTGTACACAAGTTCCTTCACAGTCTCTCCCCAAACTATCTTTCCAGCTCATCATCCACCTTTCCCTTTCATAGATCTTTTCTTTTAGGCATAAGATTTTCACTGTTCCTGGAGCACTGAAGTAGGGACCCTCTTATAAGGGGAGCATATATGGAATATATGATTTAGTGAATTAATATATCATATATACTATGTATCTTAAATATTTGAGATTGGGAACAAATCAGTGGTGCTTTCATTTAAAAAGTTATGCTAAAACTATCTTTTTTCTTTTTTTAATTAATTATTTGGCTGCGCTGGGCCTTAGTTGCGGCACGTGGTATCTTTGTTGCTGTGTGCGGGATCTTCACTTGCGGAGTGTGGGATTTTTAGTTGAGGGAAAAAGATGTGAGATCTTTAGTTGCGACACGCGGGATGTTTAGTTGCAGCGTGCGTGATCTTTAGTTGTGGCATGTGGGATCTAGTTCCCTGACCGGGGATTGAACCCAGGTCCCCTGCACTGGGAGCGCAGAGTCTTAGCTGCTGGACCACCAGGGAAGTCCCTAAAACCATCTTTTGAAGAGACTCACATACCACTAAGGACATAAAACTCTCATTACTCATTTTCTTCAACTTCAATAGGAAATCTTATGGAATTGTTTTGGAACACATGCTTCCAATCTGCCACCAGATTTTGCAGCAGGAATTTATATAACCATGCCATAGCTCAAACTGTCGTGAGACAGTTTACCATATGTTTCAATATTTCCAATGTTTTCAAACACTCTCCTCTTTCCCACCCTTTCCAGTTCACATTTCTCAGCTCTGTCCCGGCTTTTACCCTATAGTTCTCATTCATTTCTGTGATTCATGAATAATCTCTGTTATAGCCTTCCAGTTGAGAGTCAGTTCTCTACTGTTTCTCTTTTCCTGGACCCTTTTCTAGGCTATTAACATAAGCAATGCTTTATCCTAAGCTAGCACTCTTGATTCCTGCTCTAGGTTCAGCAGTCTAATCTCAGTCCTTTATGGCTTTGCTACTTGTCTTTTACCTCTGTTTAAAGTAATTAGAGTCAGAAACATTATAATTTAGAGCTGGCTGGTTCCTTTAACAATATAAGATGGAGTTCTAGTAAAAATTTCCCTCTTATGGATCCTGTTTTTGTCTGGTTAGAATTTAGGGGAATTTATATAGTCTAAGTCAATTCAGATAGCTTATATAAGTAGCCGGATTTTTATGATTGCAAATATTGATTTTTATTCTTATTTTCCTCCTTATTCTATATTTCCTTAGCTGGTTTCAAGGAGTTAAAGCAGTGCAGTGTGTAAGCAGCATAACGGGAAGGCTTTGGCATTAGTCAACTCTGGGTCATATCCTAGTTTGCCAGTTACTAGTTGTGTGACCTTGGGCAAGTCACTTAATCTTTTGGATTCTCTGTTCCTTTAACTATAAATTGAGGACAATAACACCTGTTTCATAGGGTTGTGGTGAGATGCAAGTACCTGTGTACCAGGTACACAGAAGGTTTATGATAAACATTAATAGGAAAAAATAAGTGCTATGCATTTTAGGTTACTTTTTCTGCTACCAATCTTGTGCTTGCCATCCCTATATGAAGTTAGATTCATTCGTTTATATGAAGGTCAATCTTGAGATTAGAAGATGAGACTAGAGTGAGAGGAAGTGAGAAGAACCTCGGTGAAATTCATCTGGGTATTTGTCCTTGAACATTTTCTTCACTAAAAGATCCTTTAGATTGAGTGTAGCAGATGGCCCTCTTGAGTCTGAAAGGTGGTTTTTTAAAATTTTTTAAATAAACAACATGCTGAAAATAGTTAATCAGAATCTCAGCTTTGCTCTATTCTTGTCATTAGTAACCTGACAATTGTATCTTAAAGTTTTTTTGTAACTAATTAAAAAGTAAGGGCTTACCTGGTGGTGCAGTGGTTGAGAGTCCACCTGCCGATGCAGGGGACACGGATTTGTGCCCCGGTCCGGGAAGATCCCACATGCCGTGGAGCGGCTGGGCCCGTGAGCCATGGCCGCTGAGCCTGCACGTCCGCAACTGGAGAGGCCACAACAGTGAGAGGCCCGCGTACCGCAAACAAAACAAAACAAACAAACAAAAGTATTAGTATTAAAACAGTTGTTTTTTAAAATTCTGCAAATAGCTCATCCAATGTAAGCCCTGCTATGGACTTAATACGTAGTTTGACAAGTGTGTATTTCAAAGATGTTCATAACTTTTTCAAATTGACCAGATAGTGTACTTCTAAATTTATATTAATTCTTTTTGGGAGAATGGATTCTCCTCCATTCTTGTTTTTAATACCTGCAGAACATTTAATTGCAATTACAGCAAAAAAAGTTCAGCATTCCAGTATTCATTTTTGCTGTATGTTTTGCCTTTTTCTCTGCCCTGGAGTCAAGCCAAATGTGGAACACAGCTTTATTTCCTGGATTTTAAAATTTTACTCATATCAGACAGCCGTGTTCATAGAATTTCTCTGGAGATTTAGGGATAATGATGATAGGGTTTCCACATAGTGGATAATTCAAAGTTGAATTAGACTCTCCCATTCTTAAAATGTCTCTGAGCCTTTTTCTGCCTATTTGGGTTCCAGTTTATGGCATATTGTTAGCCCTTCCTTCTTTTTGCTTTCCCTTTCTTTTCTCCTCCATTTGCTGCCCACTCACCTCCTCCCCACTCTCCAATTTCTATTACTGATAACTTATATATATATCAGGTTAGCTATGTTTTTTTGTTTTTGGTCATGCCACGTTGTTTGTGGGATCTTATTTCCCCCCTGGGCCCTGGGCCGTGAAAGCACCGAGTCTTAACCACTGGACTGACATGGAATTCCCAGGTTAGCCATGTTTTTTTCTTTCAGTCTATTCCCTTGAAGTTCCCCTTCCACTGTGAAGTAGCTTATCCAGATATTTTCCTATTTTTTCTCTATTCTGTTGCAAACATTTTTCTGTAAATTGCTGTTTAGTTGCTCTTGGTTGTTTTTTTTTTTGCGGTACGGGGCCCTCTCACTGTTGTGGTCTCTCCCGTTGCGGAGCACAGGCTCTGTGCCCATGGCTCACGGGCCCAGCCGCTCCATGGCATGTGGGATCTTCCCGGACCGGGGCACAAACCCGTGTCCCCTGCATCGGCAGGCGGACTCTCAACCACTGCGCCACCAGGGAAGCCCATCTTGGTTGGTTTTTAGGGGATTCCTTCAGACTACATGTTCACTTCGACCTGAATAATACTAAAATGTGGGTAAGAGTTTTACAGCATCTACTTAAGAGAAAGGTTAAGGAACACTAGATGAATTATAATTAAATTTCACCAATATTTTCCTTAGGTTTATATGGAGTAGAGTGATAACCTTGATTAATAAATCCTCTGAGGACATAGCTCTTAGTAAAATAGAAAAAAAATCATTAGTCTTGTGAAACAGGATTGTTGTGATTCTTGTGACCCAAAGACCATGTTTCTAATGACAATGCAGTTTCTATTTATCTGCCCAAGTTTGATGATAAAGAGGACTGGGCCACAGTACGATAGAGAACTTGTTGGAACCTGATCTCGGGTGGCCTTGGCCTGCAGCGGCTTGAAGCAGGATTTCAGTTCCTGGCCAGCGATTGAAGTCAGGCTGAGGCAGTGAGAGAACTGAATCCTACCATTAGACCCCCAGGGGCCAGTGGCCAGTGACAAGGCCCTGGCCCATCAGCTTTGTAGAAATAAATTTCCACAAAGAGATGGAGAGCAGTGAAACAACTAAGGTGTTTATTAGGAGGAAAAAGAATACGTGTGAATAGGCACACATGGGCGGGCTCAGAGAGAGAGCCGTGCCTTTGTGGTAGTTTGAATCACTTATATGGGGCATTTCTTCCAGGTTTCCTTTGGCCAATCATCTTGCTTTGCCTGGTTCTGAGTCTGTATTTGGTTTATCTCAGGGCCCTCCCATGTGTGTGCGCATCTCGTAGCTAAGATGGATTCCAGCGAAGAGGCCTATGGGTAGGTTGACATCACTCCATTTTTGACCTCCAAAGAGCCTCTCTGCGCTTGTATAGTCGGGAAGGTCTCCTTGACCTCGAGAATGAGAAATATATGGTCTCTGTCTGTTATCTGGGCAGGGCTCAGCTTGTCTCTTGCTCCTGCTATTTTGGAGAATCTGTCCACAGGGACAAACTCCACATGCTCAGCCTGGGGCCCATCTATCTCCTGCCTCAGAACCTATCTTGCATTCTTCCTAGTTTTCCCATTTGATACATTTTCCCTATTTGCAAATGACTTCTTTGGGCATTTACTGCCATCCTATTCTTTAATCTTCTCAATCTCTACCACTTAGAAAAAGAGTGATCAATCATTTATATTTTCTCAAATGGAAAATAATAAAAAAAGTAAAATTTCCAAGTGGCTAATAATAAAGTTATAACCTTAAGCAGATATGTATTTATAGGTTCAGCCAGTTATTAGTAAGTTATATGTATGAGAAGACAGGGCAAGAATTGTGTATGATGTATCACTGTATTCCTTTTTGAGGTTAGTTAGCATAATGCCTGACACATAGTAGGTGTTCAGTAATAAGTTAATGAAGGAATTAAAGACACCTTGTTTAAAGAGTTTCACGGTACTGATAGAAGATATGAAGGGGTATGGTGACAGGGAACTTTAGAGTAGCATTAGAAATACTCTAAAAGCTGACCCTGAAGGTAAACCTGAATTAATCATTTTGGTATAGCCATTAATGAGGATGTAGGGTGTGTGTGTGTGTGTGTGTGTGTGTGTGTGTGTGTGTGTGTGTATGTGTGTGTGTGTGTGTATGTGCGTGTGTGTGTGTGTGAGAGAGAGAGAGAGAGAGAGAGAGAGAGACAAATGCAGAGACATACACACATGCATAGATACATATGGGGGAAGCACATGAGAAATGGTTTACTCTTCACCATAGAGGAGTAAGTGTGAAGGTCTTGAATCTTCAGTATCCATTCTGTGTTAATGGATTTCCTGCCAAACTGTACAGAGTATTTCTAATACTATAAAATTCCCTGTCACTGTACCCCTTCATTTCCTGCCAAACTGCCACCTTCAATTTTGGATTGAGCATCAACTTACTTGCCATCTATTATTTGCCTAAAAAAGATATGATTGACTTTGATTCTATCTGCTTTTCTGGATGCCTTAGGAGTAAAGGTGAATTAGAAGTAGAATGATCTACTTATAAAATAAAACCCAGTTTAGAATCATCCATATCATTGATTAGATTAATGATTTTCCAGGATTGTAAGTGACTCTAACCAATTGTTAAAACAAATATAAATCCTCTCTGGAGGAAGATAACATCATCCTAGGCCTCAGATAATTTCTATAGTTTTTACATAAAGTGTTTTGCATGCACACCAAAAATAACCAGTCATACAGGAGACAAGATCATATGACTGCAACTAAGAGAAACAAAGACCATAGCAACGGGCTCACAAGGGATTCAAATAATGGAGTTCTCAAGATAGTCAATAGATCAAGTAGACAAAAGATTAATAGTAACATAGAATATGTGAACAAAATGATTAATGTGCTGTACCTTATGACATATTAGAGCACTGCACCCAACAACTGCAGAATACATACTCTTTTCAAATGCACATGGAATACCAAAATTGACTATATGCTGAATCATAAAGCAATTCCCAACAAAAATCAGACAATTGAAATATACAGAGTATGTTCTCTGACCACAGTGCTGGAAATCAATAAAAAATTGATAATTAGAAAATTTGCATGTATTTAGAAATCAAGAAATCCACTTCCAAAAAATCCAAGGATTAAAGAAGAAAGCAAAAGAAACATTTAAAGATATTTTTACATGAATGATATTGAAACCACAACTTGTCAAAATTTGTATGATGCAGTGAGGGTCCTTTGAAGGTAATTAATAGCTTTAAGGGCATATATCATGAAATAAGAATGGGCGAATATTTATGATCTAAGCATTTATCTCAAGAGATTAAGAACAGAATCTCCAGCAAATTAAACCCAAAGAAAGCAGAATGAAGTAGATAATAAAGACAAGAGAGAAATTATTGAAAGGAAAAGCAAACCTAAAAGAGAGAATATCAACAAAGAAAAGGTTAATAAAAGTTAAAAAAAAGTATTACTGATAACACTGTTAAAAAAAAGTAAAGAGAGAAAATATGGAACTAACTAATACCAGGAATGAAAAAGAGTACATCACTGTAGACCCTATAGACATTAAGAAAAGTAATCAAAGGCTATTATGATCTATCTTATGATGATACAGTTAAAATTCATCGATATGGACAAATTCCTAGAAAAAGCAACTTACTAAAAGCTTACTAAAATTACTACAAGAAGAAACAGAAAACTTGAACTATCCTATAACTCTTAATGAAATTGAATCTGTAATTTAGGGACTTTCTCACAAGGAAAACTTTAAGACCAGATGGCTTACTAGACATATAAGAAGGAAATAATACTTATCTTAAACTCAGACAATAGGAAAAATGAGAATAATTAAAAATTCATTTTATGAGGTCAGCAAAACTTTGATACCCAAACCTGACATTACTATAAAGGAATAGTACAGGTCAAATTTTTCTCAGGAATGTAGATGTAAAAAGCATAAAAAAATATAAATCTATCAGGAAATAAAAAAGATAATAGAACATGATTAAATTGTGTATATTCTGGGAATGTAAGGTTGAAAATCAATGTGATTCACAACATTAGCAGAATAAAGGAGAAAAAAACTGTGATAATGTCATTAGATGTAGAAGATGTATTTGATAAGATACATTATCCTTTTTTTTTTTTTTTCGGTATGCAGGCCTCTCACTGTTGTGGCCTCTCCCTTTGCGGAGCACAGGCTCCGGACGCACAGGCTCAGCAGCCATGGCTTACGGGCCTAGCCGCTCCATGGCATGTGGGATCTTCCCGGACCGGGGCACAAACCCGTGTCCCCTGCATCGGCAGGCGGACTCTCAACCACTGCACCACCAGGGAAGCCCCACATTATCCATTTTTGATAAAAAGTCAGCAAATTAGGAATTGTTAGGAATATTATTAATCTGATAAAAATATTACAAGACTCTGTAGCAGATACCCTACTTATGTTAATATGTTGGAACATTCTCTTTGAGATAGGCAATGAGAAAAGGATGCCCACTCTCACCATTTCTGTTGAGTCCTAATGAGTACAATAAGGTAAGAAAAAGAAATACATTGTATAGGGATTGGGAAGAAAAAAAAAAGCCTTTATTACTTGTAGTTGTTGGTATGGAGAGAATTTTAAAAAAAACAACTAAAAATATACTTTTAGAATTAATAAGGATTTTAGTAAGATTTCTGGATACAAAGTTCATATACAGGAATCAAGTGTATTTCTGTATAAACACAGCACCAGAAAATAAATCTAAAATATAATGATTTACATCAAATAACTAGAAATAAATCCAAGAAAAGATAATGCAAGGCCCTCATGCTGAAAACTATGAAACATTCTTTAGATAAATTCAATAGGATTAAATAATGTTGATTAAGTTGGAAAGCTCAATGTTCTTAAAATGTTAATTCTCCCCCAGTTGATCTCAGTGTAATCCCAATGAAAATTACAGCAGTTTATTTTTTAAGTAAACTGATAGGCTAATTCTAAAATTTATGTGGAAATGCAAAGAACCAAGAACAGTCAAAGACACTCTTTTAGAAGAATAAAGTGAAAGCAGTTGCTATACTAGATATTAAGAATGCTTATGCTACCATAATTAAGATTTTGAGTTAATGGTGCAAAGGTTGACAAATACATCAATGTAACAGAATAGAGAATCCAGAAACAAAACCATAGATGTGTGGACACTTGGATTTAGAAAGGCACAGCAAAGCAGTGGGGAGAGACTGTCTTTTCAATGAATGGTACAAGGTCAATTGTGATATGCTGGTGGAAAAAATATTTATATTTTCCTCATACCTTACACTATTCCCAGATATCAATACCAGATCTAAAGGTGAAAGCATAAAAATAAAGTTTCTAAAAGATAATTTGGGAAAATAATCTTCATGACTTGGAATGTGAAAAGAATTCTTAATAGGAGAAAACAGTAACGATATAGCAAATGATCAGTAAATTGTATTATATTGATAAGAACTTGTGTTCATCAGAAAATACCTCCTAAAGAGTACAAAGCAAGTCAGAGAGTAAAAGGTATTTGAAAATTTGGGTGAAAATCATAACATGACTGGAAATACAGTCATAGTATCTCTTAAATATAGATATAGTACACATTATGTCAGATATTTTGTCCACTGACCTATTTCTTATATTCATTAGTACAGTTGCTCAGATGTGATCTTATGAAGTTCTTTTTTGCTGGTAAAGGACCTACTTTATTTAAGCATTATATTAAATAACAATATATTTAGTTCAAAGGGACTGTGCCTTTTTCTATTTCCTACTTATGACACTATAATAAAATGATCTGTATGTGTCTGTCTCTTCACTAGATCCTGAGCTACTAAAGATATTTGCTCTGTTTTATTTATTACTTAGCTTGAACTCATTATTGTTTGATACATAAATGAATAATACTGATTTAGGTTGGCAATGATAACCACTAGTGGCAAACTATAAACATGATTATTTTAAAGTCACAACTCAGGGCCATTTCTGGTTAGCTAAACTCAATTTACTCACATACTGGAAAGTCAGTTTTTATACCTTTATGTAGAAAATAGTGAAGCGTTCACACAGTCTCCTCTGAGAATTATGATTGTAAATAAAGAATAGAAGTAAGCATTGTGCTAGGAATCAGGTCATCTGGGCTCTAGTCCTACCTCTTCCATCCATTAGTTCTGTGGCCTTTCATACTTTCATTTGTAAATTTAAGAGGCTGGGTTAGATTATCTCTATGATGTTTTCCCCACTTTTAATGTGCTATAATTCTATCAATAGAAAAATATTTAATTTTTTACCCACTTATTGTATTATGAAGCTAATGAATTTTACTTTAGGTTTTTTATGATTATTGAAATATAGAACTTTTAAGAGTTTGAACAGTACATATCCAATTTCTGTTAATTCTTGTAACATTCACTGTTCTATGGTTATGACTTTAAAATTGTATCTGATACAGAAGATACATTTAGTATCAATACTTAATGTTATTTAAAATTATTTAAAAACTCTAAGAAATAAATTGGTCACGCTTTGAACAACAGAACATTTACTATAATGTTGATTGGCTTTATTGGATTCAGGAAACAGCATAGGTTTTGGAAGCAGACAAAGCTGGTATGGAATATTTCTTCTGCCATCTATCAGTTTGGCCTTTAATAAGTTATTTACCCGGAGGGACTGTAATTTAAGGTAATAGTATCTACCCAGGGCTGGGAGAAGTGATGAAACATACGAAGTACCAAATACAGTGGGTAGCCATAGTATTTACAGTTAATGATTATTTATTTTCTCTTCTGTTCTAGTCTCAATGCCCCAGGGGCTCGCTACCTGAGGCTACATAAAGACCAGAGAAATATTTAGAAATGACACACTATGCAATGTTCAATAATTAACTAAGGTTAATTTAGGTATAAATATGTACAGTAAAGTACAATAATATGCAGATATAACTATTGTGTGCTTCTAGTGTTAATTTCCGATTATTCCCCATTAAGTTACGGAGAAATGCTCAGCCAGGTGAGGCTGAAGGAAATTGCTTTGTTATGGTCCCTATCAGATCATCTTCTTTCATAGTTTGGGTCTTTATTGTCCACAAATATGATCCTCTGTTTCATTCAAATTACATCACAGAATTATGATTCATTATGTCTAAAATGTGGTCCTAAGAGTGAAGGAAAAACTTCCCTAGGTCGTTCTGATTTTTAAATCTCTCACTCCATTGATGGGTTTTGGCTAGGGGTTAGCAATTTACTGCCTATGAGCCAAATCTAATTCACTCTCATTTTGTATGACCTGTGAGAATGATTTTTACATTTTTAAGTGTTTAAAAAAATCAAAAGAATATTTTATGACTCCTGAAAACTGTATGGAATTCAAATTCCAGTGTTTATAAATAGAGTTCCTTTGGAACACAATCATGCTCATTTGTTTGTCTTGTTTATGGCTGTTTTGCACTTGTATGTCAAAGTTGAGTAGTTGAGACAGTGACTGTATGTGGCGCTCTCTTCATTTTGCATTCCTGGTTGTTCCATTCCAAATTGCAGTGTTGCAGTTAAAACTCAACAGTATTTTGAGTGCTATGTGTACTGCTGTACTGTAATATTTAGTTCTATTTACTTTTTACTGACCAGTGCATACCCATCATGTCAATACAATAAGAGAAGAAAAAAGTGACTTCAAATGTTGTACTTTTAAAGCATAGTAGAGTGGGTGGATTATTTTGTTATCAAGTTAGTTGACAAAACATTGTGTTTATTATGTGTTGATGCTATAGTTGTGCTAAAAGAATACAGTATATGTAGATATTACGTTACTAAGCACCTATCACAATATTCCCATCTAGGGAGAATTAGAAAATTTAAAAAATGAAGATGAGACTTGAGTCAAAAAGTTTCTGAATGGCTAATTTATTAGCCAGTCCATTTACCATGGTGAGTTAATTAAATCAAATTTGATTGCAGCAACTGAAAAAAATGTACCCAGAGAAAATAAATTTGTTTAAGACTGTTAACGCTTTCAATGAGAACAGATTCTCAAAGAGTTGAGGGCATTAGAAGCAACATCTTATGGTGAATTGATAAACAAGACAAATGATTTTGAGTGCTTTTTCTTGGCTCTTGCCAAGTTGACAGGTTGTTACCGATACTGCTCTGTTTATTTGAAAAGTCAGTACTGTTTGAAGTGACTGAAGAATAAGCCTATATGAACAGTCAATGTGGAACAACAAGAGGCAACAACATTTTCAAAAAATTTGAGAAAACACTAATTCAGTATGACCTGAAGTGAAATCTGCTAAGATGTGTTAAAAATGGTGATGATAAAAATAAGTATAGGTTGAAAAAGGCTAAGTTGGACAGATTTACAAAGACTGTGAAAATATAAGCTGTTTAAAGCCCGTGGTTATTTACTGTGCTATTTATAAGTAGGTACTTTGCAGAAAATATTTGAATCATCATGGATTATTGAAGCAGTAGTGTCAACGGTGAAACTTCATTCCCACTTGAACCATTAGTTCTGTGCATTTTTGTCAGAAATAGAAATTGACTATAATGACTTGCTCTATCACATAGAAGTTTAATGGCTTAGAAGTGCTAAAATTTTATTACCATTTTTTGAGCTTAGGGCTCACATTTGAACTGTTTCTGCATGAGAAAAACACCCTTATCCACTGTTATTGAACACTGAATGGCTCTGGAAATTTGCTTTTGCTGCAGAATTGATAAAGTTTCTGAGTTCAAACTATAATTACAAGGCAGAACTGTGCTTATATGTGGAACGTATACTGTTGTAAAGTCATATCAGTGACAACTAATATTTATCACAAATAATTTCAATTGCTTTATATGCTTCCCATGCTGCCAAAAGTTAAAACAAGTAGGAAGCTCTCCATTCCCACACAAGTTTCCGGTGGATCTATTTTCTCAGCTCAAACTTTGATTCCAACAGCATTTTTCAGACTTTGATGCAAGTGCAAAAAATTTACATATTTAAAGCTTCATTTAACTATGCAATTGAAGAGCTACCACTCAAACTTAATCTGCAATGTAATGATGTGCTAAATGGCAAATATCAAGAGAAGAATCTAATTCAATTCCCTGCATCCTCTTAGTGAAGAATATAGTCAATTGAATCATATTCTCATGGATATGGATATCAGTACTTGATATTTCTTATCTGTGTCAAAAGACGTTTTTAAGATGAAATATGTAAAATTATATTCTAGATCAGCATTAACAGAAGAACATTTGCAATTGATTTGGATGATTTGGAGGACTAACTTTGAATCCCAACTAAGTAAAGTGTTATTCTCCCCACAAAAGAATTCTGTATATTCTCATTAATAGACCTATATTATTGCACTCAGTTGTTTGAATTTTGTCAATAGGAATTCTGTGGAAATGTGTTTATTCTCTTGTTATATTAGTAGTACATATTATCCCCAATTTTGTCCTTTGACCCCAAAGCCTAAAATATTTACTATCTGACCCTTTAAAGAAAAAGTTTGTTGACCTTTGATTTAGGCCAATAAATACTAGTAGATACTAATCTGAAGTCTGTACACTGTGTTGGCTTTCTTCTTTGAGTAATCAAGGGGAATCTTAAGCTTGAAATTTCCAGTTTACTGTTGCCTCTTTCTTGCTAAAAGAAATTTTTTTGAGGAAACTTTGAATATAAATTGTTATTTACAACTTCAGAATATAATTATATATGGTTGGTCTCAACATTATCATGTCCTTTTTTGCATCATTTACAAAGTGTGGACTAACCAGAAACAACTTTAACTGTGGACAGAACTAGAACAACTATCTTCATCATCAGCTCTGAAAGTCAGAGCTCCTTTCTCCCAATGAAATTATATCCTAGCCTTGTCAGAATTAGCTCTAGTAGAGATTAGGCTAGTGGGAGTAGAGTAGGTATGGAGGGTTAGTATAAGTCCTTCTTCCTCCCTTGCTATGCAGCCTATCAGTTCGCCCTTAATTACTTCTAAAATAGTCTAGCAATGAGCTATACTGCTAGAAAAGCCTTATCTACACCCATATTCTAAGCTTTGGATTCTGATATTAGAAACTACCAAGGGCCTTGTTCGTAAATGTGATTATTCATTCCATAAATGGCATATCAGCCTCAAATATATCTCCAGGATTTTAATATTATAATGTTTAACCCCATCATTGAGGTGATCACAGCCAAAAGAACTGCTTAGAATACCTGCAGAGCTTTGTCAGAGTTCTATGTTAGCTTTTGACTAGCTTCCAAGAGCCAGTAGTGAACCTTGGCCATATGGTCTGCTTCTGCACTTTTAGTTCTTGTCGAAAGGTGAGGCAAAAAATTGGGTTGATGATAGGCTTAGCAAAGGGTGATGAATTAGGCTTTCAGGTAGCTAAATGTGACAAGATGAGTAGGACTCAACTTTGACAATCTTCTGAATAAGCTTAGAGTGAAGGAGAGAAGGTGAAAAGGCATAAGGAGCAAAGTTAAGGAAGGGACAAAAATTTAGAGTGGCAGACACTGTGCTAGGTGCTCTACATGTATCATTTTATTAAATTACAGCAAAAAATCTGAGAGTGAGGCAATACCATGCTTTTTAAATTTTTATTTATTTATTTATTTATTTTGCGGTACGCGGGCCTCTCACTGTTGTGGCCTCTCCCGTTGCGGAGCACAGGCTCTGGACGCGCAGGCTCAGCGGCCATGGCTCACGGGCCTAGTCGCTCCGTGGCATGTGGGATCTTCCCAGACCGGGGCACGAACCCGTGTCCCCTGCATCGGCAGGCGGACTTTGAACCACTGCGCCACCAGGGAAACCCAACCGTGCTTATTTTATAGATGAAACTCAGAGATGAAGTAATTTAAAATAGTATGTAGTAGATTAGAGCCCAGTCCATCTGTCTTCAGTACTTGACTCCAATGATACAGTTGACACAAGTAGATACTATAGCAGGAGAAATAACCAAACATAAAACAACAGTTTGGGACACCTCTGACCTCAGTTTCATCATATATATATATATAATATATTTTATATATATATATATAATATAGATATATTATATATATATATATATATTTGTACGGTACGCAGGCCTCCCACTGCTGCGGCCTCTCCCGTTGTGGAGCATAGGCCCTGGACGCGCAGGCTCAGTGGCCACGGCTCACGGGCCCAGCCGCTCTGCGGCATGTGAGATCCTCCCGGACTGGGGCACAAACCCGTGTCCCCAGCATCGGCAGGTGGACTCCCAACCACTGCGCCACCAAGGAAGCCCCATCATATTTTGTTTTATTGGGAAGTCCAATTGTGTTTGATCCAAACTTTTCTCCTGGGGATGGAACTGCAGAGAATATTCTGATCTCTATTTTTGTTGTTAAACTTTAGGAGGAAGCTCTTTTGACTTTGCCTTAGTAGAAACACATAAGGGCACTTCTGTGGGTATGGGATTGAAGACAGATTTTACATAAGAAAAAATTTTTAAGTTTATTCATATATTTTTGTAGATGTGCTACATGTATAGAGGAGGCTTAAAGAGTTTCCATGGACCTATGAAAAAGCAATAAGAATGAATTAATGAGAAAGTATTAATATGGTGTGTAGAAATAGTGAAAAAAATCTCAAGATATACACTGGTCAGACTGACTGAGTAATGTCTATTTTTGAATTGTAAAGTTTAGAAAAGATAGAAGAAGGAAAGCCTCAGATGTTGTCAATAGTCTGTAAAACAAAAACAAACTAACAATTGATTAATTCACTGATCTATTCATCTAACTTTTATCTCCAGCATGCAATAGCATCTTTGCTAGGTGCTGGGGAATATAAAAATGAACAAGACATGGTCTTTGTCGTAATCTATCTAAGTCATGGTTTTCTCTTGCATTAAATTAGTTTATAATACTTAACTTTAAAGGATTTTTCTGTGAGTTTTACATAAGAGAATATATTAAAGTTTTTATAAAGCATTTGGCCACATAATAGAGATTCAGTTAATACCATAGTCTAGTAAAGGAGACCAAGAAGTGAACAATGATTGTAATTGTAATTGAGATATGTACAAACGGTATGGGTATAACTCCTCAGAGCAGATGGCAATGAATTCTGAAGAAGGCTGAACACAGTTGGGAAACTGAGTTTTGGAAATGAAAACTTATAATAGTTCAAAAGGTGTCTCACAATGTACTTCCTTGGTGGTCCAGTGGGTAAGACTCTGTGCTCCCAATGCAGGGGACCTGGGTTCAATCCCTGTTCGGGGAACTAGATCCTGCATGCATGCTGCAACTAAGAGTTCACATGCTGCAACTAACAGTCTGCACGTCACAACTAAGAGTCCGCATGCTGCAACTAAAAGCCCTCATGCTGCAACTGAAAAAGATCCCACATGCCACAACAAAAGATCCCGCATACAAAAACTAAAGATCCCACATGCCACAACGAAGATCCCAAGTGCTGCAACTAAGACCCGGTGCAGCCTAAAGAAGTAAATAAATAAATTTTAAGGTGACTCACAAACTGGAGACCACTTATACCACAGAAGTTCACCCACTGGAGTGAAGTTTCTGAGCCCCATGTCAGGCTTCCCAACCTGGGAGTCCGGCAATGGGAGGAGGAAGTCTTAGAGAATCAGATTTTGAGGCTAGCGGGGTTTGACTGCAGGACTTTGACAGGACTGGGGGAAACAGAGACTCCACTATTGGAGGGCACACACGAAGTAGTGTGCGCATCAGGACCCATGGGAAGGAGCAGTGACCCCATAGGATACTGAACCAAACCTGCCTGCTAGTGTTGGAGGGTCACCAGGAGAGGCGGGGGGTGGCTCTCTCTCACTGTGAGGACAGGGACACCGGCAGCAGAAGTTCTGGGAAGTACTTCTTGGTGTGAGCTCTCCCAGAGTCCTCCAATAGCCCCACCAAAGAGTGCAGGTAGGCTCCAGTGTTGGGTCGCCTCAGACCAAACAACCAAAAGTGAGGGAACCCAGTCCCACCCATCAGCAGACAAGTGGATTAAAGTTTTACTGAGCTCTGCCCACCAGAGCAACAGCCAGCTCTACCCACAATCAGTTCCTCCCATCAGGAAAATTGCACAAGCCTTTTAGATAGCCTCATCCAACAGAGGGCAGACAGCAGAAGCAAGAACTACAACCCTGCAGCCTGTGGAACAAAAACCACATTCACAGAAAGACAGACAAGATGAAAAGGCAGAGGGCTACGTACCAGATGAAGGAATAAGATAAAACCCCAGAAAAACAGCTAAATGAAGTGGAGATAAGTCATCTTCCAGAAAAAGAATTCAGAGTAATGATAGTGAAGATGATCCAGGACATTGGAAAAAGAATGGAGGCAAAGATCGAGAAGATGCAAGAAATGTTTAACAAAGATCTGGAAGAATTAAAGAACAAACAAACAGAGATGAACAATACAATAACTGAAATGAAAACTACACTAGAAGGAATCAATAGCAGAATAACTGAGGCAGAACGGATAAGTGACCTGGAAGACAGAACGTTGGAATTCACTGCTGCAGAACAGAATAAAGAAAAAAGAATGAAAAGAAATGAAGACAGACTAACAGACTTCTGGGACAACATTAAATGCAACAACATTTGCATTATAGGGGTCTCAGAAGGAGAAGAGAGAGAGAAAGGACCCAAGAAAATATTTGAAGAGATTATAGTCGAAAACTTCCCTAACATGGGAAAGGAAATAGCCACCCAAGTCCAGGAAGCACAGAGAGTTCCATACAGGATAAACCCAAGGAGAAACACGACAAGATACATAGTAATCAAATTAGCAAAAATTAAAGATAAAGAAAAATTATTGAAAGCAGCAAGGGAAAAATGACAAATAACATAGAAGGGAACTCCCATAAGGTTAACAGCTGATTTCTCAGCAGAAACTCTACAAGCCAGAAGGGAGTGGCATGATAAAGTGATGAAAGGGAAGAACCTACAACTAAGATTACTCTAACCAGCAAGTATCTCATGCAGATTTGATGGAGAAATCAAAAGCTTTACAGACAAGCAAAAGCTAAGAGAATTCAGCACCACCAAATCAGCTCTACAACAAAGATAAAGGAACTTCTCTAAGTGGGAAACACAAGAGAAGAAAAGGACCTACAAAAACAAACCCAAAACAATTAAGAACAGGGTCATAGGAACATACATATCGATAATTACCTTAAATGTGAATGGATTAAAGGCTCCAACCAAAAGACACAGGCTTGCTGACTGGATACAAAACCAAGACCCATATATAAGTTGTCTACAAGAGACCCACTTCAGACCTAGGGACACATAAAGACTGAAAGTGAGGAGATGGAAAAAGTTATTCCATGCAAATGGAAGTCAAAAGAAAGCTGGAGTGGCAATACTCATATCAGATAAAATAGATCTTAAAAGAAAGAATGTTACAAGAGACAAGGAAGGACACTACATAATGATCAAGGGATCAATCCAAGAAGAAGATGTAACAATTATCAATATATATGCACCCAACATAGGAGCGCCTCAATACATAAGGCAACTGCTAACAGCTATAAAAGAGGAAATCGACAGTAACACAATAATAGTGGGGGACTTTAACACCTCACTTACACCAACGGACAGATCATCCAAACAGAAAATTAGTAAGGAAACAGAAGGTTTAAATGACACAATAGACCAGTTGATTTAATTGATATTTATAGGACATTCCATCCAAAAACAGATTACAATTTCTTCTCAAGTGCGCACGGAACATTGTCCAGGATAGATCATATCTTGCATCACAAATCAAGCCTCAGTGAATTTAAGAAAATTGAAATCATATGAAGCACCTTTTCTGACCACAATGCTATGAGATTAGCAATCAGTTATAGGGAAAAAAAATGTAAAAAACAGAAACACATGTAAAAAACAGTAACACAATACGTTACTAAATAACCAAGAGATCACTGAAGAAATCAAAGAGGAAATCAAAAAATACCTAGAGACAAATGACAATGAAAACACGACGATCCAAAACCTATGGGATGCAGAAAAAGCAGTTCTAAGAGGGAAGTTTATAGCTATACAAGCCTCCCTCAAGAAACAAGAAAAATCTCAAGTAAACAATCTAAGCTTACACCTAAAGGAACTAGAGAAAGAAGAACAAACAAAACCCAAAGTTAGCAGAAGGAAAGAAATCATAAAGATCAGAGCAGAAATAAATGAAATAGAAACAAAGAAAACAATAGCAAAGATCAATAAAACTAAAACTTGGTCCTTGAGAAGATAAACAAAATTGATAAACCATTAGCCAGACTCATCAAGAAAAAGATGGAGAGGACTCAAATCAATAAAATTAGAAATGAAATAGGAGAAGTTACAACAGACACAGCAGAAACACAAAGCATCCTAAGAGACTACTACAAGCAACTCTATGCCAATAAAATGGACAACCTGGAAGAAACACACAAATTCTTAGAAAGGTATAACCTTCCAAGACTGAACCAGGAAGAAATAGAAAATATGAACAGACCAATCACAAGTAATGAAATTGAAACTGTGATTAAAAATCTTCCAACTGGGACTTCCCTGGTGGCACAGTGGTTAAGAATCCACCTGCCAATGCAGGGGACACGGGTTTGAGCCCTGGTCTGGGAAGATCCCGCATGCCGGGGAGCAACTAAGCGTGTGCGCCACAACTACTGAGCTTGTGCTCTAGAGCCCTCGAGCCACAACTACTGAGCCCGTGTGCAATAACTACTGAAGCCTGCGGGCACGTAGAGCCTGTGCTCCACAACAAGAGAAGCCACCACAATGAGAAGCCTGCACACCGCAATGAAGAGTAGCCCCTGCTCACCACAACTAGAGAAAGCCCATGCGCAGAAATGAAGACCCAACACAGTCAAAAATAAATAATAAATAAATACATTTATAAAGAAAGAAAAAAAGAACATGTATATCATCCTAAGAAGGAAGGCTAAAGACAAACCCTTACCGTATACCAAATGCTATCCTAAACGTTTAAAAAAAAAAAATCTTCCAACAAACAAAAGTCCAGTACCAGATGGCTTCACAGGTGAATTCTGTCAAATATTTAGAGAAGAACTAACACCCATCCTTCTCAAACTCTTCCAAAAAATTGCAGAGGAAGGAACACTCCCAAACTCATTCTATGAGACCACCATCACCCTGATACCAAAACCAGACAAAGATACTACAAAAAAAGAAAATTACAGACCAATATCACTGATGAATATAGATGCAAAAATGCTAGCAAACAGAATCCCACAACACATTAAAAGGATCATACACCATGATCAAGTGGGATTTATCCCAGGGATGCAAGGATTCTTCAATATACTCAAATCAATCAATGTGATACACCATATTAATAAATTGAAGAAGAAAAACCATATCATTATCTCAATAGGTGCAGAAAAAGCTTTTGACAGAATTCAACACCCATTTATCATAAAGAATCTCCAGAAAGTGGGCATAGAGGGAACCTACCTCAACATAATAAAGGCCATATACTAGAAACCCACAGCAAACATCATTCTCAATGGTGAAAAACTGAAACCATTTCCTCGAAGATCAGGAACAAGACAAGGATGTCCACTCTCACAACTAGTATACAACATAGTTTTGGACATCCTAGCCGTGGCAATCAGAGAAGAAAAAGGAATAAAAGGAAAACAAATTGGAAAAGAAGAAGTAAAACTGTCACTGTTCGCAGATGACATGATACTATACATAGAGAATCCTAAAGATGCCACCAGAAAACTACTAGAGCTAATCAATGAATTTGGTAAAGTTGCAGGATACAAAATTAATGCACAGAAATCTCTGGCATTCCTATACACTAATGATGAAAAATCTGAAAAAGAAATTAAGGAAATACTCCCACTTACTATTGCAACAAAAAGAATAAAATACCTAGTAATAAACCTACCTAGGGAGACAAAAGACCTGTATGCAGAAAACTGTAAGACACTGATGAAAGAAATTAAAGATGATACCAACAGATGGAGAGATATACCATGTTTTTGGGTAGGAAAAATCAATATTGTGAAAATGACTATACTACCCAAAGCAATCTACAGATTCAATGCAATCCCTATAAATTACTATTGACATTTTTTTACAGAACTCGAACAAAAAATCTTAAAATTTGTATGGAGACACAAAATACCCCGAATAGCCAAAGCAATCTTGAGGGGAAAAAAACGGAGCTGGAGGCATCAGGCTCCCTGACTTCAGTCTATACTACAAAGCTACAGTAATCAAGACATTATGGTACTGGCATAAAAAGAGAAATATAGATCAATGGAACAGGATAGAAAGCCCAGAGATAAACCCATGCACCTACGGTCAACTAATCTATGACAAAAGAGGCAAGTATATACAATGGAGAAAAGACAGTCTCTTCAATAAGTGGTGCTGGGAAAACTGGACAGCTACATGTAAAAGAATGAAATTAGAACACTCCCTAACGCCAAACACAAAAATAAACGCAAAATGGAATAGATACCTAAATGTAAGACCGGACACTATCAAACTCTTAGAGGAAAACATAGGAAGAACACTCTTTGATATAAATGACAGCAAGATCTTTTTGTTGTTGTTGTTTTTGTTTTGCGGTACGCGGGCCTCTCACTGTTGTGGCCTTTTCCCGTTGTGGAGCACAGGCTCCGGATGCGCAGGCTCAGCGGCCATGGCTCATGGGCCCAGCCACTCCGCGGCATGTGGGATCTTCCCGGACCGGGGCACGAACCCATGTCCCCTGCATTGGCAGGTGGACTCTCAACCACTGCGCCACCAGGCAAGCCCGAAGATCTTTTTTGATCCACCTCCTAGAGTAATGGAAATAACAAAAATAAACAAATGGGACCTAATGAAACTGCAAAGCTTTTGCACGGCAAAGGAAACCAGAAACAAGATGAGAGGACAATCCTTAGAATGGGAGAAAATTGCAAACGAATCGACGGACAAAGGATTAATCTCCAAAATATATAAACAGCTCATGCAGCTCCATATTAAAAAAACAAACAACCCAATCCAAAAATGGGCAGAAGACCTAAATAGACTTTTCTCCAAAGAAGACATACTGATGGCCAAGAAGCACATGAAAAGCTGCTTAACATCACTAAGTTTTAGAGAAATGCAAATCAAAACTACAATGAGGTATCACCTGACATCAGTCAGAATGGGCATCATCAGAAAATCTACAAACAACAAATGCTGGAGAGGATGTGGAGAAAAGGGAACCCTCCTGCACTGTTGGTGGGAATGTAAATTGATACAGCCACTATGGAGAACAGTATGGAGGTTCCTTAAAAAATAAAAGTAGAAGTACCATATGACCCAGCAATCCCATGACTGGACATATGCACAGAGAAAACCGTAATTTAAAAAGACACATGCACCCCAGTGTTCATTGCAGCACTATTTACAATAGCCAGGTCATGGAAGCAACCTAAATGCCCATCGAGAGATGAATGGATAAAGAAGATGTGGTACGTATATACAATGGATTATTACTCAGCCATGAAAAAGAACGAAATTGGGTCATTTGTAGAGAAGTGGATGGATCTAGAGACTGTCATACAGAATGAAGTAAGTCAGAAAGAGAAAAACAAATATTATATATTAACACATGTATGTGCAACCTTGAAAAATGGTACAGATGAACCGGTTTGCAGGGCAGAAATTGAGACAGATGTAGAGAACAAACGTATGGACACCAAGGGGAGAAAGTGGTGGTGGTGGTGGTGATGGTGTGATGAATTTGGAGATTGGGATTGTCATGTATATACTGATGTGTATAAAATGCATGACTAATAAGAACCTGCTGTATAAAATATAAATAAAAGAAAAAGAATATTAAAAAAAAATTGAAATTCTTAAGAAAAAAGGAAGAAAAAAACCCAGCAACAGCAACAACAAAAAGTGTCTCACAAAAGTCCTACTTATTTAGAGGTATTTTTGAGGATGTGACAGTTTTGGTAAGTCCTGATATATATATATATATAAATATATATATATATAGAAATTTTTTTTTATTTTGACGGTACGTGGGCCTCTCACTGTTGTGGCCTCTCCCGTTGCGGAGCACAGGCTCCGGACGCGCAGGCTCAGCGGCCACGGCTCACGGGCCTAGCCGCTATAAAATAGGCATGATGGTACTTACTTCGTAAGGTAGTATTTACATGTCTGAAGTGGTAAGCAGTCAGTAAAGGGAAAGTATAATTTTTAATACTGTAGTACTTAGCAGTAGCCTAATAGTCCCTGATTTCTGGTTAATTATAGTTTTTGCCATCATCTTTTTCTTTAACCTTTCAACTAATGGGGAAATGCAAGTGTTAGTCTTCTGTGGCATATTTTTTTCTGTCAAATGGGGATGGGAGCTGTTTAGCTATATGGAAGTAACCCTGTGGCTCTCTGTTTGGCTCTGTGTTATATTTTGGTTATTTGCAAAAAAAGAAAAAAAAAAGGTAACTGTAGAGGTTTATGGCCAATGAGGTCAATTTCTGTTGTATAGAGAACATGTGGAATTAGCCTTATTGTAGTCCCCTAAAGCAGGAAAAATAATATTATTCTTATTTTACAGCTGAGGAAAGTGAGACTTAAGTTAGGTGACATCCAGAGTCATACTGGGAGAGCCAGGACTTGATCTAGGTTTTTTTGAGTTTACATCTGCCTCTCCTTCATGGGAAATTTTATATATTAGCTCAGCCAGTACATGCTATGTCCAGATCAAGTTACCCATAAAACTCAATATTCTGCAAGTTATCTTATTTCTTTTATGTTGTTGACAATCCATTACCTGGCATTTGGACATGTTCTCAGTGTTTCTGTGTTTCCGTCATATACCAGATATATATTTCTACAGGAAAAAAATGTTATTGATAAAAGTTAGGAGAACCAAAAAAACCACAAAAAACAAAAACTTACCTAACAAATAATGTGACGTGTTTAGCAGGGTTTCCTACTCTCATTCATTGCAACCTTATAGTATTCAGCTATAGTTTAGTTTTTGTTAGTAGACCTAGGGACCTAAAGATACTTCTATGGGAATATGCATTCTAGGTTACAAACAGCCAATTTAAGAAAGATAATTCTGGAGTATAATCTATTTGGAAGTTGGAGACAGTTTGCACAAATAGAGTTTGGATCAGTGGTACCGGAAATGCAAATCAAGATAGAAACCTTACCTTTATAGGATTGGTGAGAATAAAATGAAATAATATTATATATATATTATTATATAAAGTACCTAACATAGTGCTTGCCTCTGTAATTGCTAGTAGATTCTCAAAAAATGATAGCTCCTTTTTCCCTTTCACCCATAATACTGATCCTCAATGATTACCAACAGTACTTAATATAATCTCCATTCTGTCTCTGAACTAGGACAGAACAACCTTATCTTAACACCAGACTGCTAGCCAGTGTCTTGTCAAAGCCTTTCAAGGCTCTTCTTTTTTCTTTTTATTTTTTTTTACATCTTTATTGGAGTATAATTGCTTTACAATGGTCTGTTAGTTTCTGCTTTGTAACAAAGTGAATCAGCCATACATATACATATGTACCCATATCTCTTCCCTCTTGCGTCTCCCTCCCTCCCACCCTCCCCATCCCACCCCTCCAGGCGGTCACAAAGCACCAAGCTCTTCTTAACTGCCAGCATCAAATGGTTCATTCACTTTGAATAGACTGTTAACTCCTGAGAGTGTCGTATCCTTATTTTTCTTTCTTGGCATTCTCGGGAAAAATGTCCATGTGTATTCCTTCTGATTTTCTTATTCTTCCCCACCTTCAGGCAAAATGAAAAGAGTAAACATAGTTATATATTGGTGTTAGATGTGATATTTTAAAAATAAACTTATTTATTTATTTATTTTTGGCTGTGTTGAGCCTTCGTTGCTGCTTGCGGGCTTTCTCTAGTTGCAGTGAGCAGGGGCCACTCTTCGTTGTGGTGTACGGGCTTCTTATTGCGGCGGCTTCTCTTGTTGCAGAGCACAGGCTCTAGGCACGTGAGCTTAAGTAGTTGTGGAACGCGGGCGTAGTTACTCCTCACCATGTGGGATCTTCCCAGACCAGGGCTCGAACCCGTGTCTCCTGCGTTGGCAGGCAGATTCTCAACCACTGCACCGCCAGGGAAGCCCAGGAGCACAGTCTTAAAGGAGATGCACTTGTGGAAACAAGACACTGCAATATATTTTGATGTTTGAGAGGATACCGCAGCGGCTCCCAAGAGGAAGGGCCTAGCTTCCTTCTGGGGAGGAAGAAGCCTCCAGAGGTGAATGATGACCACCAGAAGCCGCTGGTTCTGGTGCGTTGCCAGGGTGATAATTTTAAAGCAACATGGTTTACATATCACTTAGCAAGCATTTATCACCTACTATGTTCTAGGCATTGTTCTAGAACTGTGGGACGCAGCAATGAATGAAACCATCAAATAAACCTATCGATAATTTCTACCCCTGTGGACTTTACATTGTATATCAGTGTTATTTCCGTAAGTAATGACAGTAACAATTTTCTGGCTCCATACATTTTTGCTTTTTTCTACACTCTTTCAGGTATAATTCAGGCCTAACAGGCCACAATTTTGAAAGTGTATGTAAGTTAAGCACAACAAAATAGTTTTATATGTATTTGTATGTATATTATATTTAGGTATTGTAGAAGGAGTATTGAAAGTGGGTAATCTGTGCTCTAGTTCTAACTCTCCTCTAACTAAATGTGCAGCTTGGCAGGTTATATAAACTCCTCCAACCATGTGTAAAATTGGAAGGAACTCTAAGTTTCCTTCAGCTCTAAGAAATTTTTGTGATTTTAAAGTTTTAAAAAAGGTATATAAAAAGTAGCTTCTCTATAGAATGTGTTATTATTCTAATGATAGTGTTATCTCAGTGCAGATCCAGAATTCAAACCTTATTCTTTATAAGTTAAAACTGTATCACCTACACCAACTATACTGAATGAGAAGCAAGGAGACTAGGTAAGAAGACTACTGATAAACCAAAATCCTTACCTCTTTGCAGTTTCTATACTTCAGCGTTTCTACTTAAAAATTTCCCATCCTGGTTATGGGTAAGGATTTACCCAAAGATCTGAATATGGAACATTCTCTTTTATGATAAATTCCCAACAACCTCAATATTGGTTAAATAGATATGGTAAAAGCATATGGAACAAAAGATAATTTTTGGTAGAGAAGCACAATTTTAAATGATGCTACACATTCTTTAGCTTTTAGGTTTAAAGAAATCCCTTTCTCTGTTGCTGGCCACTGTTGCATGTTTTCAAGAATAGGTGAGGAGTGTGAATAGGAATTTAAAAAAACAACCCCATATCACCTAGCATAGTGCTAAGTATATGGAAGATATTCGATAAGTGCTTACTGATACTGATTCATTAGATTGTCAAGAACTGTGAAAAGTCTGAGATTTTACTCTACTTACAAGTTAGCCTGCCACAGTTTCATGGATGCTGGTAGAAGATATGAGCCTCTGGATCAGAGAGGAAGGACAGTTTATTACTCACAGCAATAGCAGTAGCCAGAGCGTGATCATTTCTGCCAATCTCTGAACACCTATTCCCACATGGTGACATGAAGAGGGCCAGATAATACCTGCACGTGCAGTGGGTTGAGTTATAGCAGAGGAGCTCTGAGCCTCAGAACCTCAAATCTTTTATAACATGGAATGAGCATGCTTGCCCTTTGCTCTGGAAGGAGACATCTTTTTCTTCTAAGGCTCTAACCATATCTGCCCTTGCCTTTAGAGGCACATCTTATCTTCCAGGTCTGTTTTCTATACCAGGGGTCCCCAACCCCTTGGACGTGGACTGGTAGCGGTCCACAGCCTGTTATGAACCAGGCAGTACAGCAGGAAGTGAGCTGCGGGCGAGTGAGTGAAGCTTCATCTGCCGCTCCCCATCGCTCCCCATTGCTCGCATTACTGCCTGAACCATCCACCCCCCCATTCCCCCCGCCCAGAAGGTTGGAGGCCGCTGTTCTATACAGACATCCTTGAGAAGACACTACAAAAGAATCAGAAGTCAGTGCCTCTGTTCACAAGATAGGCTGAAAAGAGAGACTCATGGAGAATTGTCTCCCAACATAAATTCTTTACTAGAGTTATTGTTATATTAAAGGATGAAAAGGCAAATTTAGATTTCATCTTCTTTATCTCTATTCACTAAAATACTAGAAACTGATAAACATGTGACATTTATTTAAAAATCTTCAGAGAAGAGTACACTCTGAAAGTAGTATTTAAGTAAATTCTTGAATGTTGTTGAATGCACACATCAAACATTTGACTATATTTACATTTTGAATCAAGGGGGATGGAAAGGGAGCTTATATAACAATTCAAGTGCTTTACATATAAAGTAATGAGACTGCATGTCAATGTCCAGGGATTTAGAGAGTGTTCAAAAACACAAGCTGAACATATTGTACAACCATGACATTTAAGATGTTTTAAATTAAAAAAGTTTAATTCAAGACTTTCGTTCACTTTTTCAAATACCTTAATGAAATGAAACCCCAGATACTATGTTTATGTTCTTCTGAGGGTCTGTTAATGAATATAGATGTACCCCTTACATTAAGTTGGAATTGGTTAGCCACTTGACTAGTATTGTTTGCAAACAAACCAATAAACAAACAACAACAACATAAAACCCCGCAAACCAAAGACCAATGAAAACGAACCAGCAACCAAAATTACTGCCTGTATCTTTAAATTCTTATATGTGTTTTGGAATTTGTTTGACAAAGTTAAGTTGGTTTTAAAATTTAGCACAGTGACTCAGTTGCAGCTGTTCCAAATAATTGGTCATGAGCTTTTTATACTATCTGGCTTAATTTAACAGAGTACAGCTTCCTGCCATTTTTTCTTCTCTGTGATCCAGAATCTGAAATATACACATCTTAAGGGATTATATCAATTGTTCATATTTAAGAATAACAATCTAGCATTGGCTTTACGAAGAGCAGTTTTTGTATACTTTTTATTTTAGATACTTTCATCTGGATAGACAAAATATAATAGGAATTGCAATGTATTTTTAAAATAAGAAACCTGTGCTCATTGTATGAATTTAGAAAACTCAAGCATATAAAGAAGTAATCCTTACACTTAGAGATAGCTACTTAAACATTTGGCATATGACCCAATAACTACGTCTTGACATCTGATTTACTAGTTTTGCAATGATTAAAACTATTTATATATTATTGTGGTGGAAGTCAATACATACATAAACAAATCACCAGTCCTGATTCAGTGAGAACCACTTCCCTTAAAAAAAATATATATATATACTTCCTTACTCACATTAGCAACAACAGTACAACCACAGCAACAAAACAAAAAGATGTGCTCCTAATATATCTTAACAATAAACATTAGCTACTTGACAACCATAAAGAGGAGTTAGCACCTACCTGACCGGGTTACTCAAGATCTTTATATAGGCAGGTGTTTTCCCTCGGACTGTTTTCGTGTCCTCAAAGCACAGTTTATACTGTGGCACTGCAATGTTTAAGTCTGTTGCACATTTTTGGTCCTAATTCTCCTGTATAGAAGAGGAACATAACAGTTGTAACACATGCACTGAAGTTTATTTCTCTGTTCAACTCTTAACTCATGTATTTATTTGAAATATGATTATAGGGAAAAATGAGCTGGTTTTTAATAAACATATCAGATCCTATACCTTTGAATGGATATTTATTCCTTTAAAGTAGTCATCTTGGGAGACTATAGGTTTATTCCAACTATTCTGTCATTACTGTTTACATTTCTTAGGGATTAGGCATGGGCATCTTTTGTAAGAGTGAAAGCACGAAAGAGAGAGTAAAAGAACCGAAGGAGCAAGAGCATCAGCAGGAGAGTCCCACTGTTGTGTCCATCTTCATATTTTCAGCCAAACATTTAGAGAAGCCTCGTACTGGGGACTCTGGCTGGATCCTATTTAGACTCTCAACTGAGACTTGATGGACATATGGGCTAAAGACATGTATGTGTATAGAAGTTGATTATCTCTGCTTAAGATTTACACCTAGCATCAGAATACATAGCATCGGTGCGTTGATTAGGGACAGAATATCCCAGGTACATTTTCACAAAGCTACCTTCCAGCAGCTCTCTTTAGTTCCAGTGGTTTTTGTTAAGATGTAGAGGTGCTAAAGTGAAGGAGGGAGAGAGAGGAAATCTTGGTTCTGATTTTGTGATATTATTTAGTTTTTCAGCAAATGTTGGCAATGTTAACAGAAAACCCGAACGAACTTTTTGGCCAACCCAATATTTTTGCCTCCTATAGAATTGTATTAATATGATTACTTAAATCTAAAAAATAGAAAATTGAGAAGACTGAAAGATAGAATTTTACTAAGGGTGAAAAAAGGTCAAGACTAGTGCTGTAGTCTTAGAGTGTCAGAAAGCAAGAAGAGGGCTCTCTTTCCCAGTTCTTTCAGGGATACTCCCAAACTTTATCATTCTCTTTGAATTTTCACCTCCTTTCCCATATTCTTCACTCTCAATTGGCGACCTGAATTCCTACTTCATTGGGAAAATGGAGTCCATAACACATGAACTCTCTCATTTTTATACATTCTACTTAATATTTGCTTGTATATATTGATTTACTTGTATTTATATTTTGTGGTGAACATTTGTTGGTTATTTCCCCCAGAATATTTTCCTATTCCTCCTAACAGTATCCGGTCTCCTAGTCTTACAGTTTAGGTGGTAGCTACTCTGGAACAGGATGTAGGGAATGTTCAAGAGCAGTGGTGATCTTGTTCTATATCCTTTCCCATATCCTCATTCTATATGTTGTTTTAATTATTCCTATTTTATACTAACCCTTCATTTTCTTGGCTAAATTCTTAATCGGTTCTCTCTCTCTGCCACTCTCTCTTTCTCCAGCTTTATTGAAATATAATTCATGTATACAAATCACTCTTTCAAAGTGTACAATTTAATATTTTTTAGTATATTCACAGTGTTGAGCCATCACCATGATCTAATTGTAGAACGTTTTTCTCTCCCTAAAAAAATCCCTGTACCCATTAGCACTCATTAACCCCTTTCCCCATCCTAAGCAACCATAACCTACTTTCTATCTGTGTGGATTTGCCTGTTTTGGACATTTTGTATAAATAGGATCATACAATATGTTGTCTTTGTGACTGGTTTCTTTCACTCAGTATAACTTTTTCAAGGGTCATCCATGCTGTAACATGTATCAGTACATCATTTCTTTTTTTTTTCTGATTGAGATAAAATACACATAACAAAATCTATCATTTTAATCATTTTAAAATGTACAATTCAGTGACATGTAGTACATTCACGATGTTGTGTAACTGTCACAACTACCTAGTTCCAGAACATTTTCATCACCTAAAAAAGAAACCCTGTACCTATTAAAGTCACTCCCCATCACCCCCTCCCCCAGCCTCTAATTTGGCAGCCACTAATTTGGCAACCACTAATCTGCTTTTGGATTTGCTTATTCTGGATATTTCATATAAATTAAATCATGTAAGGTGAAGTCTTTTGTGTCTGGTTTCTTATTTTCTTAAATTTATTTTATTGAAGTATAGTTGATTTACAGTGTTGTGTTAATTTCTGCTGTACAGCAAATTGATTCAGTTATATATATATACACATTCTTTTTCATATTTCTTCCATTATGGTTTACCATAGGATATTGAATATAGTTCCCTGTGCTGTATACTGTAGGACGTTGTTGTTTATCCATTCTAAGTATAATAGTTTGTATCTGCTAGTCCAAAACTCCTAATCCATCCCTTCCCCAACCCCCCTTGACAATCACAAGTCTGTTCTCTATGTCTGTGAGTCTGTTTCTGTTTCATAGATAAATTCATTTGTGTCGTATTTTAGATTCCACATACAAGTAATATCATGGTATTTGTCTTTCTCTTTCTGATTTACTTCACTGCATATGATAATCTCTAGGTCTATCCAAGTTGCTGCAAATGGCATTATTACATTCCTCTTTATGGCTGATTAGTATTCCATTGTATGTATATATACATATACCACATCTTCTTTATCCATTCATCTGTCGATGGACATTTAGGTTGTTTCCATGTCTTGGCTATTGTAAATAGTGTTGCAATGAACATTGGGGTGCATGTATCTTTTTGAATTATGTTTTTCTCTGGGTATATGCCCAGCAGTGGAATTGCAGGATCATGTGGCAACTCTACTTTTAGTTTTTTGAGGAAATTTCATACTGTTTTCCACAGTGGCTGCACCAACTTACATTCCCACCAATAGTTTAGGAGGGTTCCTTTTTCCCCACACCCTCTGCAGAATTTATTATTTATAGACTTTTTAATGATGGCTATTCTGTGTGTGTAAAGTGGTACCTCATTGTAGTTTTGATTTCTACTTCTCAAATAATTAACAATGTTGAGCATCTTTTCATGGGCCTGTTGGCACTCTGTATGTCTTCTCTAGAGAAATGTCTATTTAGATCTTCTGCCCAGTTTTTCGATTTCTTTTTGTTGTTATTGAGTTGTGTGAGCTGTTTGTATATTTTGGAAATTAAGCTCTTGTTGGTTGCATCATTTGCAAATACTTTCTCCCAGTCCATAGGTTGTCTTCTCATTTTGTTTATTGTTTCCTTTGCTGTACAAAATGTGTCTGGCTTCTTTTATTTAGCATAATGTTTTCAAGGTTCACCCATGTCATAACATTTATTTTATTTCATTATCCTTAAATGACAGGAGAATAGTCCAGTTAATGGATATACTAAATTTTATTTATTCATTAATCAGTTTTTATTATTAACATTAAAAAATTGATGTATAATTGACTTACAGTATTATATATTAATTTCAGGTGTATAACATGGTGATTCAGTATTTTTATACATTACAAAATGATTGCCATGATAAGTCTAGTTGCTATCTGTCACCATACAAAATTATTACAATATTACTGACTATATTGCCTATGCTGTACATTACATCCATGTGGCTTATTTATTTAGTAACTAGAAGTTTGTACCTCTTAATCTCCCTCACCTATTTCATTCATCCTTTCCACCCTCCCTCCCCTCTGGCAACCACAGGTTTGATCTCATTATCTATGAGTCTGTTTCTGTTTTGTTATATTTGTTCTATTGTTTCAATTTTTATTTTCCATGTATAAGCGAAATCATATGGTATTTGTCTTTCCCTGTTGGACTTATTTCACTTAGCAGAATACTCTCTAGGTTCATCCATGTTGGTGCAAATGGCAAGATTTTATTCTTTTTTATGGCAGAGTAATATTCCATTGTATACATATATCACATCTTTATCCATTCATCTATTGATGAGCATTTAGATTGCTTCCATACCTTGGCTCTTGTAAATAATGTTCTAATGAACATAGGGGTGCATATATCTTTCCAAATTGTTTTTCTCTTTGTTTTTTTGGGAAAAATAACCAGAAGTGGAATTGCTAGCTTATATGATAGTTCTATTTTTAATTTTTTTTGAGGAATCTCCATACTGTTTCTGTAGTGGATGCACCTATTTACATTCCCACCAACAGTTAACTAGGGTTCCCTTTTCTGCACATCTTCAATAACTCTAGTTACTTGTTGTCTTTTTGATAATAGCAATTCTGACAGGTGTGAGTTGATATCTCATTGTGGTTTTGATTTGCATTTCCCTGATGATTAGTGATGTTGAGCATCTTTTCATGTACCTGTTGGCCATCTGTGTGTCTTCTTTGGGAAAATGTCTAGTCACATCCTCTGCTCATTTTTAAATCAGGTTGTATGTTTTTTTGATGTTGAGTTGTATGAATTTTTTGTATATTTTTGATATTAACCCCTTATCTGGTATATTGTTTGCAAATATCTTCTCACATTCACTAGGCTACCTTTTCATTTTGTTGGTAGTTTTCTTTCTTTTTTTTTTAACATCTTTATTGGAGTATAATTGCTTTACAATGGTGTGTTAGTTTCTGCTTTATAACAAAGTGAATCAGTTATACATATACATATGTTCCCATATCTCTTCCCTCTTGCGTCTCCCTCCCTCCAACCCTCCCTATCCCCCCCCTCTAGGTGGTCACAAAGCACCGAGCTGATCTCCCTGTGCTATGTGGCTGCTTCCCACTAGCTATCTGTTTTATGTTTGGTAGTGTATATATTTTGTTGGTAGTTTTCTTGGCTCTGCAAAAGCTTTTCAGCTTGATGTAGACCCATTTGTTTATTTTTTCTTTTGTTTAACTTCCTTGAGAAGACATATCCCAAAAAAATTGCTAAGACTGATGTCAAAGAGCATACTGTGTTTTCTTCTAAGAGTGTTATGGTTTCATGTCTTAGATTTAAGTCCATAATCTATATTAAGCTCATTTTTGTACACTGTGTGAAAAAGTACGAAAATACTCCAGTTTCATTCTTTTGCATTTAGCTTCCCAGATTTTCCAACACCATTTATTGAAGAGACTATTTTTTCCCCATTGTATATTCTTGCCTCATTTGTCATAGATTAGTTGCCCATACAAGTGTGGGTTTATTTTTAGGATCTTTATTCTGCTCCATTGATCTATGTGTCTGTTTTTGTGCCAGTACCATAATGTTTTTTTTCTTTTAGTATTAGTTGTTCTTTTTGTTTGTTTGTGTTTTTATACTGCAGGTTCTTATTAGTCATCAATTTTATACGCATCAGTGTATACATGTCAATCCCAATCGCCCAGTTTAGCACACCACCATCCCCACCCCACTGTGGTTTTCTCCCCTTGGTGTTCATACGTTTGTTCTCTACATCTGTGTCTCAACTTCTGCCCTGCAAACCGGTTCATCTGTACCATTTTTCTAGGTTCCACATACATGCATTAATATACGATATTTATTTTTCTCTTTCTGACTTACTTCACTCTGTATGACAGTCTTTAGATCCATCCACGTCTCAACAAATGACTCAGCTTCTTTCCTTTTTAAGGCTGAGTAATATTCCATTGTATATATGTACCACAACTTCTTTATCCATTCATCTGTCTATGGGCATTTACATGGCTTCCATGACCTGGCTATTGTAAATAGTGCTGCAGTGAATATTGGGGTGCATGTGTCTTTTTGAATTATGGTTTTCTCTGGGTATATGCCCAGTAGTGGGATTGCTGGATCATATGGTAATTCTATTTTTAGTTTTTTAAGGAGCCTCCATACTGTTCTCCATAGTGGCTGTATCAATTTACATTCCCACCAGCAGTGCAAAGTGTTCCCTTTTCTCCACACCCTCTCCAGCATTTATTGTTTCTAGATTTTCTGATGATGCCCATTCTAACTACTTATTGTAGTTTTGATTTGCATTTCTCTAATAATTAGTGATGTTGAGCAACTTTTCATGTGCTTCCTGGTCATCTGTATATCTTCTTTGGAGAAATGTCTGTTTAGGTCTTCTGCCCATTTTTGGATTGGTTGTTTGTTTCTTTAATATTGAGCTGCATGAGCTGTTTATATATTTTGGAGATTAATCCTTTGTCCGTTGATTCATTTGCAAATATTTTCTCCCATTCTGAGGGTTGTCTTTTCGTCTTGTTTATGGTTTCTTTGCTGTGCAAAAGCTTTGAATTTTCATTAGGTCCCATTTGTTTATTTTTGTTTTTATTTCCGTTACTCTAGGAGGTGGATCAAAAAAGATCTTGCTGTGATTTTTGTCAAAGAGTGTTCTTCGTATGTTTTCCTCTAAGAGTTTTATAGTGTCTGCTCTTACATTTAGGTCTCAAACCAATTTTGAGTTTATTTTTGTGTATGGTGTTAGGGAGTGTTCTAATTTCATTCTTTTACACGTAGCTGTCCAGTTTTCCCAGCACCACTTATTGAAGAGACTGTCTTTTCTCCATTGTATATCTTTGCCTCCTTTGTCATAGATTAGTTGACCATAGGTGCGTGGGTTTATCTCTGGGCTTTCTATCTTGTTCCATTGATCTGTGTTTCTGTTTATGTGCCAGTACCATATTGTCTTGATTACTGTAGCTTTGTAGTATAGTCTGAAGTCAAGGAGTCTGATTCCTCCAGCTCGTTTTTTTCCCTCAAGACTGCTTTGGCTACTTGGGGTCTTTTGTGTCTCCATACGAATTTTAAGATGATTTGTTCTAGTTCTGTAAAAAATGCCGTTGGTACTTTGATAGGGGTTGCATTGAATCTGTAGATTGCTTTGGGTAGTATAGTCATTTTCACAATATTGAGTCTTCCAATCCAAGAGCATGGTATATCTCTCCATCTGTTGGTATCATCTTTAATTCCTTTCATTAGTGTCTTATTGTTTTCTGCATACAGGTCTTTTGTCTCCCTAGGTAGGTTTATTCCTAGGTATTTTATTCTTTTTGTTGCAGTGGTAAATGGGAGTGTTTCCATAATTTCTCTTTCACATTTTTCATCATTAGTGTATAGGAATGCCAGAGATTTCTGTGCATTAATTTTGTATCCTGCACCTTTACCAAATTCATTGATTAGCTCTAGTAGTTTTCTGGTGGCATTTTTAGGATTCTCAGTATCATGTCATGTGCAAACAGTGACAGTTTTACTTCTTATTTTCCAATTTGTATTCCTTTTATTTAGTTTTCTTCTCTGATTGCCGTGGCTAGGACCTCCAAAACTATTTTGAATAATAGTGGTGAGAGTGGACAACCTTGTCTCGTTCCTGATCTTCGAGGAAATGTTTCAGTTTTTCACCATTGAGAATGATGTTTGCTGTGGGTTTCTAGTATATGGCCTTTATTATGTTGAGGTAGGTTCCCTCTATGCCCACTTTCAGGAGAGTCTTTATGATAAATGGGTGTTGAATTTTGTCAAAAGCTTTTTCTGCATCTGTTGAGATGATGATATGTTTTTTCTTCTTCAATTTGTTAATATGGTGTATCACATTGATTGATTTGCATATATTGAAGAATCCTTGCATCTCTGGGATAAATCCCACTTGATCATAGTGTATGATCCTTTTAATGTGCTGTTGGATTCTGTTTGCTAGTATTTTGTTGAGGATTTCTGCATCTATATTCATCAGTGATATTGGTCTGTAATTTTCTTTTTTTGTAGTATCTTTGTCTGGTTTTGGTATCAGGGTGATGGTAGCCTCGTAGAATGAGTTTGGGAGTGTTCCTCCCTCTGTAATTTTTTGGAAGAGTTTGAGAAGGATGGGTGTTAGCTCTTCTCTAAATGTTTGATAGAATTCACCTGTGAAGCCATCCGGTCCTGGACTTTTGTTTGTTGGAAGATTTTTAGTCTCAGTTTCAATTTCATTCCTTGTGATTGGTCTGCTAATATTTTCTATTTCTTCCTGGTTCAGTCTTGGAAGGTTATACCTTTGTAAGAATTGGTCCATTTCTGCCAGGTTGTCCATTTTATTGGCATAGAGCTGCTTGTGGTAGTCTCCTAGGATGTTTTTTATTTCTGCGGTGTCTGTTGTAACTTCACCTTTTTCATTTCTAATTTTATTGATTTGAGTCCTCTCCATCTTTTTCTTGATGAGTCTGGTTAATGGTTTATCAACTTTATCTTCTCAAGGACCAAGTTTTAGTTTTATTGATATTTGCTATTGTTTTCTTTGTTTCTATTTCATTTATTTCTGCTCTGATCTTTATGATTTCTTTCCTTCTGCTAACTTTGGGTTTTGTTTGTTCTTCTTTCTCTAGTTCCTTTAGGTGTAAGCTTAGATTGTTTACTTGAGATTTTTCTTGTTTCTTGAGGGAGGCTTGTATAGCTATAAACTTCCCTCTTAGAACTGCTTTTTCTGCATCCCATAGGTTTTGGATCGTCGTGTTTTCATTGTCATTTGTCTCTAGGTATTTTTTGATTTCCTCTTTGATTTCTTCAGTGATCTCTTGGTTATTTAATAACATATTGTTTAGCCTCCATGTGTTTGTGTTTCTTACGTTTTTTCCCCTGTAATTCATTTCTAATCTCATAGTGTTGTGGTCAGAAAAGGTGCTTCATATGATTTCAATTTTCTTAAATTTACTGAGGCTTGATTTGTGATGCAAGATGTGATCTATCCTGGAGAATGTTCCGTGTACACTTGAGAAGAAAGTGTAACCTGCTGTTTTGGGATGGAATGTCCTATAAATATCAATTAAATCTATCTGGTCTATTGTGTCATTTAAAGCTTCTGTTTCCTTATTTATTTTCATTTTGGATAATCTGTCTGTTGGTGTAAGTGAGGTGTTAAAGTTCCCCACTATTATTTTGTTACTGTGAATTTCCTCTTTTGCAGCTGTTAGCAATTGCCTTATGTATTGAACTGCTCCTATGTTGGGTGCATATATATTGATAATTGTTACATCTTCTTCTTGGATTGATCCCTTGATAATTACGTAGTGTCCTTCCTTGTCTCTTGTAACATTCTTTATTTTAAAGTGTATTATATCTGATATGAGTATAGCTACTCCAGCTTTCTTTTGATTTCCATTTGCATGGAATATCTTTTTCCATCCCCTCACTTTAAGTCTGTATGTGCCCCTAGGTCTGAAGTGGGTCTCTTGTAGACAGCATATATATGGGTCTTGGTTTTGTATCCATTCAGCAAGCCTGTGTCTTTTGGTTGGAGCCTTTAGTCCATTCACGTTTAAGGTAATTATTGATATGTATGTCCCTATGACCCTGTTCTCAATTGTTTTGGGTTTGTTTCTGTAGGTCCTTTTCTTCTCTTGTGTTTCCCACTTAGAGAAGTTCCTTTAGCATTTGTTGTAGAGCTGGTTTGGTGGTACTGAATTCTCTTAGTTTTGCTTGTCTGTAAAGCTTTTGATTTCTCCATCGAATCTGTATGAGATCTTTGCTGGGTAGAGTAATCTTAGTTGTAGGTTCTTCCTTTTCATCACTTTAAGTATATCATGCCACTCCCTTTTGGCTTGTAGAGTTTCTGCTGGGAAATCATCTGTTAACCTTATGGGAGTTCCCTTCTATGTTATTTGTCATTTTTCCCTTGCTGCTTTCAATAATTTTTCTTTGTCTTTATGTTTTGTCAGTTTGATTATTATGTGTCTTGGCGTGTTTCTCCTTGGGTTTATCCTGTATGGGACTTGCTGCGCTTCCTGGACTTGGGTGGCTATTTCCTTTCCCATGTTAGGGAAGTTTTCAACTATTACCTCTTCAAATATTTTCTCTGGTCCTTTCTCTCTCTCTTCTCCTTCTGGGACCCCCAAAATGCGAATGTTGTTGCGTTTAATGTTGTCCCAGAGGTCTCTTAGGCTGTCTTCATTTCTTTTCATTCTTTTTCTTATTCTGTTCTGCAGTAGTGAATTCCACCATTCTGTCTTCCAGGTCACCTATCTGTTCTGCCTCAGTTATTCTGCTATTGATTCCCTCTAGTGTAGTTTTTATTCCAGTTTTTCTATTGTTCATCTCTGTTTGTTTGTTCTTTAATTCTTCTAGGTCTTTGTTAAACATTTCTTGCATCTTCTTGATCTTTGCCTCCATTCTTTTTCCAAGGTCCTGGATCATCTTCACTATCATTATTCTGAATTCTTTTTCTGGAAGGTTGCCTATCTCCACTTCATTTAGTTGTTTTTCTGGGTTTTTATCTTGTTCCTTCATCTGGTATATATCCCTCTGCCTTTTCATCTTGTCTATCTTTCTGTGAATGTGTTTTTTTTTCCCCCAGGCTGCAGGATTGTAGTTCTTCTTGCTTCTGCAGTCTGCCCTCTGGTGGGTGAGGCTATCTAAGAGGCTTTATGGGAGGGACTGTTGGTGGGCAGAGCTGGCTGTTGCTCTGGTGGGCAGAGCTCAGTAAAACTTTAATCCACTTGACTGTTGATGGGTGGGGCTGTGTTCCCTCCCTGTTGGTTGTTTGATCTGAGGCGACCCAACACTGCAGCCTACCTGGGCTCTTTGGTGGGGCTAATGACAGATTCTGGGAGGGTGTACGCCAAGGAGTACTTCCAGAACTTCTGCTGCCAGTGTCCTTGTCCCCATGGTGAAGCAGAGCCACCCTGTGCCTCTGCAGGAGACCGTCCAACACTAGCAGGTAGGTCTGGTTCAGTCTCTCCCCGGGGTCACTGCTCCTTCCCCTGGGTCCTGATGCGCACACTACTTTGTGTGTTCCCTCCAAGAGTGGAGTCTCTCTTTACCCCAATCCTGTCGAAGTCCTGCAAACAAATCCTGCTGGCCTTCAAAGTCCAATTCTCTGGGGATTCCTTCTCCCATTGCTGCACTCCCTGTTTGTGAAGCCTGATTTGGGGCTCAGAACCTTCACTCCAGTGGGTGGACTTCTGTGGTATAATTGTTCTGTTTGTGAGTCGCCCACCCAGCAGTTATGGGATTTGATTTTATTGTGATTGCGCCCCTCCTACTGTCTCATTGCAGGTTCTCCTTTGTCTTCTGATGTGGGGTATATGTTTTGGTGATTTCCAGTGTCTTCTTGTTGATGATTGTTCAGCAGTTAGTTGTGATTCTGGTGCTTTCACACGAGGGAGTGAGCACACGTCCTACTCCACCATCTTGAACCAATCTGTGTTTTATTCTTTTTGATGCAATTGTAAATTGGATTGCTTTCTTAATTTCTCTTTCTGATAGTTTGTTGTTCATGTATAGAAGTGCCACAGATTTCTGTATACTGATTTTGTATTCTGCCACTCTACTGAACTCATTGCTGAGTTTTCATAGTCTTTTGGTGGTGTCTTTAGGATTTTCTATATATGGTATCATGCCATCTGCAAACAGTGACAATTTTATTCCTTCCTTTTTAATTTGGGTTCCTTTTATTTCTTTTTCTCTTCTGACTGCTGTGACTAAGACTTCCAATACTATGTTAAATAAAAGTGATGAGAGGGGGCATCCTTGTCTTGTTCCTAATCTTAGAGTAAAATGCTTTCAGGTTGTTATCATTGAGTATGGTGTGTTGAGGTATGTTCCCTCTATGTCCATTTTGTTGAGAGGTTTTATCATAAATGGGTGCTGAATTTTGTCAAAAGTTATTTCTGCATCTATTCAGATGATCGTGATTTTTATTCTTTTATTCTTTAGTTTGTTAATGTGTTAGGTGTATCACATTGATTGATTTTGCAGACATTGAACCATCATTGCATCCCTGGGATAAATTGGACTTGATCATGATGTATGATCCTCGTATTGTGTTGTTGAATTCAGTTTGCTAGTATGTTGTTAATGATTTTTGCATTTATGTTTATCAGTGATATTGGCCTGTAGTTTTGTTTTCTTTGTGGTGTCTTTGTCTGGTTTTCATATCAGGGTGATGCTGGCTTGGTAGAATGGCTTTGGAAGTGTTCCTTCCTCTTTGACTTTTTGGAATAGTTTGAGAAGGATAGGTGTTAACTCTCCTTCAAATGTTTGGTAGAATTCACCCGTGAAGCCGTCTGGTCCTGGGCTTTTGTTTGTTGGAAGTTTTAAAATTACTGATTCAAGTTCATTACTTGTAATTGGTCTCTCTGTTTTCTATTTCTTCTTGATTCAGTCTTGGGTGATTGTATGTTTCTAGAAATTTATCCATTCATTCCAAGTTGTCCAATTCATTGGTGTATAGTTGTTTGTAGTAATCTCTTATGGCCCTTTGCTTTATGATTTTAGGTGTTCCTATGTTGGTTGTGTATATATTACAATTATATCTTCTTGTTGGATTTTGTAATGTTTTTCTTTGTCTTTTGTTACATTCTTTGTTTTGGAGTCTATTTTGATATGTATATATATATATATATTCCCCTGGTTTTATTTTCATTTCCATTTGCATGGAATAACTTTTTCCATCCCCTCACTTTTAGTCTGTATGTGTCTTTAGATCTGAAGTAAGCATCTTATAGGCAGCAGTTTTCTTTTTTCTTTTTTTGAGTTTGAATTTTTTATTTTTTCAAACAATTATTATTATTATTATTTTACATCTTTATTGGAGTATAATTGCTTTACATTCTTGTGTTAGTTGCTACTGTATAGCAAAGTAAATCAGCTATATGTATACATATATCCCCCTATCCCCTCCCTCTTGCACCTCCCTCCCACCCTCATATCCCACCCCTATAGGTGATCACAGAGCACTGAGCTGATCTCCCTGTGCTATGCAGCTGCTTCCCACTAGCTATCTATTTTACATTTGGTAGTGTATATATTTCAGTGCTACTCTCTCACTTAGTTCCAGCTTCCCTTTCCCCCCTCCCCTGTGTCCTCAAGTCTATTCTCTACATCTTCGTCTTTATTCCTGTCCTGCCCCTAGGTTCATCAGAACCATTTTTTAAAATTTAGACTCCATATATGTGTTAGAATACAGTATTGTTTTTCTCTTTCTGATTTACTTCACTCTGTATGACAGACTTTAGATCCATCCACCTCACTACAAATAACTCAATTTCATTTCTGTTTATGGCTGAGTAATATTCCATTGTATATATGTGCCACATCTTCTTTATCCACTCATCTGTCGATGGACACTTAGGTTGCTTCCATGTCCTGGCTATTGTAAATAGCTCTGCAGTAAACATTGTGGTACATGTCTCTTTTTGAATTTTCGTTTTCTCAAGGTATATGCCTAGTAGTGGAATTGCTGGATCATGTGGTATTTCAATTTTAATTTTTTAAGGAACCTCCATAGTGTTCTCCATGGCGGCTGTATCCATTTACATTCCCACCAATAGTGCAAGAAGGTTCCCTTTTCTCCACACCCTCTCCGGCATTTATTGTTTGTAGATTTTTTGATGATGGCTGTGGTGACTGGTGTGAGGTGATACCTCATTGTCATTTTGATTTGCATTTCTCTAATGATTAGTGATATTGAGCATCCTTTCATGTGTTTGTTGGCAATCTGTATAACTTCTTCGGAGAAATGTGTATTTAGGTCTTTCACCCATTTTTGGGTTGGGTTGTTTGTTTTTTTGATATTGAGCTGCATGAGCTGCTTGTATATTTTGGAGATTAATCCTTTGTCAGTTGTTTCATTTGCAAATGTTTTCTCCCATTCCGAGAGTTGTCTTTCTGTCTTGTTTATGCTTTCCTTTGCTGTGCAAAAGCTTTTAAGTTTCATTAGGTCCCATTTGTATATTTTTGTTTTTATTTCCATTACTCTAGGAGGTGGGTCAAAAAGGATCTTGTTGTGATTTATGTCATAAAGTGTTCTGCCTATATTTTCCTCTAAGAGTTTTATAGTGTCTGGCCTTACATTTAGGTCTTTAATCCATTTTGATTTATTATTTTTGTGTATGGTGTTAGGAAGTGTTCTAATTTCACTCTTTTGCATGTAGCTGTCCAGTTTTCCCAGCACCACTTATTGAGGAGGCTGTCTTTTCTTCATTGTATATTCTTGTCTCCTTTGTCGAAGATAAGGTGACCATATGTGCATGGGTTTATCTCTGGGCTTTCTCTCCTGTTTCAGTGATCTATACTTATGTTCTTGTTCCAGCACCATACTGTCTTGATTACTGTAGCGTTGTAGTATAGTCTGAAGTTAGGGAGTCTGATTCCTCCCGCTCCGTTTTTCTTTCTCAATTGCTTTGGCTATTTGGGGTCTTTTGTGTTTCCATAGAAATTGTGAAATTTTTTGTTCTAGTTCTGTGAAAAATGCCAGTGGTAGTTTGATAGGAATTGCATTGAATCTGTAGATTGCTTTGGGTAGTAGAGTCATTTTCACGATGTTGATTCTTCCAATCCAAGAACATGGTATATCTCTCCATCTATTTGTATCATATTTAATTTCTTTCATCAGTGTCTTATAATTTTCTGCATACAGGTCTTTTGTCTCCTTAGGTAGGTTTATTCCTAGATATTCTATTCCTTTGTTGCAATGGTAAATTGGACTGTTTTCTTAATTCCATTTTCAGATTTTTCATCATTAGTGTATAGGAATGCCAGAGATTTCTGTGCATTAATTTTGTATCCTGCTACTTTATCAAATTCATTGATTAGCTCTAGTAGTTTTCTGGTAGCATCTTTAGGATTCTCTATATATAGTATCCTGTCATCTGAAAACAGTGACAGCTTTACTTCTTCTTTTCTAATTTGAATTCCTTTTATTTCTTTTTCTTCTCTGATTGCTGTGGCTAAAACTTCCAAAACTATGTTGAATAAGAGTGGTGAGAGTGGGCAACCTTGTCTTGTTCCTGATTTTAGTGGAAATGGTTTCAGTTTTTCACCATTGAGGATGATGTTGGATGTGGGTTTGTCATATATGGCTTTTATTATGTTGAGGAACGTTCTTTCTATGCCTACCTTCTGGAGGGTTTTTATCATAAATGGGTGTTGAATTTTGTCAAAAGCTTTCTCTGCATCTATTGAGATGACCATATGGTTTTTCTCCCTCAGTTTGTTAATATGGTATATCACGTTGCTTGATTTGTGAATATTGAAGAATCCTTGCATTCCTGGGATAAACCCCACTTGATCATAGTGTATGATCCTTTTAATGTGCTGTTGGATTCTGTTTGCTAGTATGTTGTTGAGGATTTTTGCATCTATATTCATCAGTGTTATTGGTCTGTAATTTTCTTTTTTTTGTAGTATCTTTGTCTGGTTTTGGTATCAGGGTCATGGTGGCCTCATAGCATGAGTTTAGGAGTGTTCCTTCCTCTGCAAATTTTTGGAAGAGTTTGAGAAGGATGGGTGTTAGCTCTTCTCTAAATGTTTGATAGAATTCACCTGTGAAGCCAGCTGGTCCTGGACTTCCGTTTGTTGGAAGATTTTTAATCCCAGTTTCAATATCATTACTTGTGTTTGGTCTGTTCATATTTTCTGTTTCTTCTTGGTTCAGTCTTAGAAAGTTATACCTTTCTAAGAATTTGTCCATTTCTTCCATGTTGTCCATTTTATTGGCATATAGTTGCTTTTAGTAATCTCATGATCCTTTGCATTTCTGCAGTGTCAGTTGTTACTTCTGCTTTTTCATTACTAATTCTATTGATTTGAGTCTTCTTCCTTTTTTTCTTGTTGAGTCTGGCTAATGGTTTATCAATTTTGTTTAACTTCTCAAAGAACCAGCTTTTAGTTTTATTGATCTTTGCTATTGTTTCCTTCATCTTTTTCATTTATTTCTGATCTGATATTTATGGTGTCTTTCCTTCTGCTAACTTTGGGTTATTTTTGTTCTTCTTTCTCTAATTCCTTTATGTGTAAGGTTAGGTCGTTTATTTGAGATGTTTCCTGTTTCTTAAGGTAGACTTGTATAGCTATTAACTTCCCTCTTAGAATTGCTTTTGCTGCATCCCATAGGTTTTGGGACGTTGTGTTTTCATTGTCATTTGTTTCTAGGTATTTTTTGATTTCTTCTTTGATTTCTTCAGTCTTCTTTGATTTCTTCAGTCATCTCTTATTAAGTAGTGTGTAGTTTAGCCTCCATGTGTTTTTATTTCTTACAGAATTTTTCCTGTAATTGATATCTAGTTTCATAGTGTTGTGGTCAGAAAAGATACTTGATATGATTTCAATTTTCTTAAATTTGCCAAGGCTTGATTTGTGACCCTAGATATGATCTATCCTGGAGAATGTTTCATGAGTACTTGAGAATGATGTGTATTCTGTTGTTTTTGGATGGAATGTTCTATAAATGTCAAGTCCATCTTGTTTAATGTATCATTTTAAGCTTGTGTTTCCTTGTTTATTTTCATTTTGGATGATCTGTCCATTGGTGAAAGTGGGGTGTTAACGTCTCCTACTATGATTGTGTTACTGTCGACTTCCCAATTTGTGGCTGTTAGCATTTGCCTTTAGTATTGAGGTGCTCCTATCATGGGTGCATAAACATCTACAATTATTATATCTTCTTGCTGGATTGATTCCTTGATCATTATGTAGTGTTCCTCTTTGTCTCTTGTCATAGTCTTTATTTTAAAGTCTATTTTTTCTGATATGAGAATTGCTACTCCAGCTTTCTTTTGATTTCCATTTGCATGGAATATCTTTTTCCATCCCTTCACTTTCAGTCTGTATATGTCCCTAGGTGTGAAGTAGATCTCTTGTAGACAGCATATGTATGGGTCTTGTTTTTGTATGTATTCATCCAGTCCGTGTCTTTTGGTTGGAGCATTTAATCCATTTACATTTAAGGTAAGTATCGATATGTATGTTTCTATTACCATTTTCTTAGTTGTTTCGTGTTTGTTATTGTAGGTCTTTTCCTTCTCTTGTGTTTCCTGCCTAGAGAAGTTACTTTAGCATTTGTTATAAAGCTGAATGGTGCTTTATATTCAGTGGTGCTGAATTTAAGAGAAGGTCTTTTCCTCCTCTTGTGTTTCCTGCCTAGAGAAGTTACTTTAGCATTTGTTATAAAGCTGAATGGTGCTATATATTCAGTGGTGCTGAATTCTCTTAGCTTTCCCTTGTGTATAAAGGTTTTAATTTCTCCGTTGAATCTGAATGAGATCCTTGTTGGGTAGAGTAACCTTGGTTATAGATTTCCCCCTTTCATCACTTTAAATATGTCCTGCCACTTCCTTCTGTCTTGCAGAGTTTCTGCTGAAATATCAGCTGTTACCCTTATGGGAGTTCCCTTGTATGTTATTTGTTGTTTTTCCCTTGCTGTTTTTAATATTTTTTCTTTGTACTTAATTTTTGACAGTTTGATTAATATGTGTCTTTGCATGTTTCTCCTTGGATTTATCCTGTATGGGACTCTCTGCACTTCCTGGACGTGATTGACTATTTCCTTTCCCATATTAGGGAAGTTGTCAACTATAATCTCTTCAAATATTTTCTCAGTCCCTTTCTTTTTCTTTTCTTCTTCTGGGATCCCTATAATTCAAATGTTGGTGCTTTTAATGTTCTCCCAGAAGTCTCTAAGAGCGTCCTCTATTCTTTTCATTCTTTTTTCTTTTTTCTGCTCTTCAGTAGTTATTTCCACTATTTTATCTTCCAGGTCCCTTATCTGTTCTTCTTCCTCAGTTATTCTGGTATTGATCCCTTCTAGAGACTTTTTAATTTCAGTTATTGTTTTGTTCATCATTGTTTGTTTGCTGTTTAGTTCTTCTAGGTCCTTGTTAAACATTCCTTGTATTTTCTCCATTCTATTTCCAAGATTTTGGCATATATTTACTATCATTACTCTGAATTCTTTTTCAGGTAGACTGACTATTTCCTCTTCATTTGTTTGGTCTGGTGGGTTTTTACCTTGCTCCTTCATGTACTGTGTATTTCCCTGTCTTCTCATTTAGCTTAACTTACTGTGTTTGGGGTCTCCTTTTCACAGGCTGCAGGTTTGTAATTCCCGTTGCTTTTGGTGTTTTCCCCCAGTGGCTAAGGTTGGTTCAATGTTTTGTGTAGGCTTAGTGGTGGAGGGAACTAGTGCCTGTGTTTTGGTGGGTGAGGCTGGATATTGTCTTTGTGGAAGTTAGCAGGACCATGTCTGGTTGTGTGTTTTGGGGTGTCTGTGATCTTATTATGATTTTTGGCAGCCTCTCTGCTAATGGGTGGGGTTATGTTCCTTTCTTGCTAGTTGTTTGGCATAGGGTGTCAAGCACTGTAGCTTGCTGGTCGTTGAGTGCAGCTGGGTCTTGGCGTTGAGATGGAGATCTCTGGGAGAGCTTTCGCGGTTTGATATTACATGGAGCCGGGAGGTCTCTGGTGGACCAATGTCCTGAGCTTGGCTCTCCTACCTCAGAGACACAGGCCTGACACCCAGCTGGAGCACCAAGACCCTGTCAGGAATACAGCTCAGAAGAAAAGGGAGAAAAAAGAAAGAAAGAAAGAAAAAAGAAAATAAAGTTTTTAAAATTAAAAATAAAAAAATTATTAACAACAGAAAAATGAAAAAGTAATTTAAAAAAGAAAAAAAAACAAGCAAGAAAGAAGGGAGCGTCCAAACCAGAACCAAATCTACCAATGATAACAAACGCTAAGAAGTATACTAAAAAGAAAAAAAAGAAAAAATGGACAGACCGAACCCTAGGACAAATGGTAAAAGCAAAGCTATACAGACAAAATCACACAAAGAAGCATACATATACACACTCACAAAAAGAGAAAAAGAGAAAAAAAATGAGAGCAACCAAATCAATAAACAAATCTACCAGTGATAAACTCTAAATACTAAAGTAAGATAAACATAAAACCAGAAAGAAATTAGATGCAGAAAGCAAACCCCAAGTCTACAGTTGCTCCCAAAGTCCACCACCTCAATTTTGGGATGATTCGTTGTCTCTTCAGGTATTCCAGAGATACATCAGGTTGTATCTGATACAGGTTGCATCCAGGGTACATCAGGTTGATTGTGGAAGTTTAATCCACTGCTCCTGAGGCTGCTGGGGGAAATTTCCCTTTCTCTTCTTTGTTCGCACAGCTCTTGGGGTTCAGCTTTGGATTTGGCGCCGCCTCTCCATGTAGGTTACCCTCTGGCATCTGTTCTTTGCTCAGACAGGACGAGGTTAAAGGAGCAGCTGATTAGGGGGCTCTGGCTCACTCAGGCCTGGAGGTGGGAGGGCTACGGAATGCGGGGCAAGCCTGTGGTGGCAGAGGCCAGCGTGTCATTGCAATAGACTGAGGTGCGCCGTGTGTTCTCCTGGGGAAGTTGTTCCTGGATCACGGGACCCTGGCAGTGGTGGGCTGCACAGGCTCCTGGGAGGGGAGGTGTGGATAGTGACCTGTGCTTGTACACAGGCTTCTTGTTGGCTGCAGGAGCAGCCTTAGCATTTCATGTCCATGTGTGGTGTCGATGCTGATAGCCACTGCTCGTGCCCATCTCTGGAGCTCATTTAGGCGGTGCTCTGAGTCCTCTCTCCTTGCACACCATGAAACAATGGTCTCTTGCCGTTTAGGCAGTTCCAGCCTTTTTCCCGGACTCTCTACTTGCTAGCTGTGGTGCATTAGCCACCTTCAGGCTGTGTTCACGCACCCAGCCCCAGTCCTCTCCCTGGGATCTGACATCTGGAGCTGGAGCCTCAGCTCCCAGCCCCGCCCTCCCTGGTAGGTGAGCAGACAAACCTCTCAGGCTAGTGAGTGCTGGTCGACCCTGATCCTCTGTGCTAGAATCTCTCTGCTTTGACCTCTGCACCCCTGTTGCTGCGCTCTTCTTGTGATTCTGAAGCTTCTCCCTGCCCACACCCCTGTCTCTGCCAGTGAAGGGGCTTCCTAGTATGTGGAAACTTTTCCTCCTTCACAGCTCCCTCCCACCAGTGCAGGTCCTGTCCCTATTCTTTTGTCTCTGTTTATTCTTTTTTCTTTTGCCCTACCCAGGTACATGGGGAGTTTCTTGCCTTTTGGGAAGTCTGAGGTCTTCTGCCAGCATTCAGTAGGTGTTCTGTAGGAGTTGTTCCACATGTAGATGTATTTTTGATGTATGTGTGGGGAGGAAGGTGATCTCCACGTCTTACTCTTCTGCCATCTTGAAGGTCTCTAAGTCTAATACTTCTTTTGGTAAATTTTTACCTAAATATTTTACTCTTCTTGATGATATTTTTAAATGCCGTTGTTTTCCTAGTTTCCATTTTTGGAATGTTCATTGCTGGTATAAAGAAATACAATTGATTTTTGCATATTGGTCTTGTATCTTGCAATTAGTTCTAATTTACTCAGTTCTTAATATTCTTTGCAAATGTCATCTCTGGGAAGTTTTCATAGTCCCTTCTGGAGTGAATTAGTCCATAACTCTTCTTTATGTTGCTATTAATCCCTACATGTCCGCTCGTTATACAATACACTATAATATTTTGTTATTGTAGCTTTATTTCTAGACCTCTCAGGTAAACCATTAGATTGGCTTTCTGTCCTGCTATTGTAACATACCTGTGTGCCACCGTTAGTGAGAAAGTTTGTCTCAAATATTTCTTACTAACAGTAGTTTGAAATACTGAAATTTGTGAATGCTTTACTTACTACTTAATCATAGCTAATGTTGAAACTCTGTGAATTCTAATTGTAACAACAAAATAAGGTTCATTTTTCTGTCTTTCAATGGCACTTATTCCCTCATCTTATTTATAATACCTATAGAATGGAGTTTTGCGGAAAAAAAGGTCAGCTTTGAAAAAATAGAGTTCAGGATTTAAAAAATTATCAGTGTTATTTCCTTTCTGTCATTGCTTATCTATCCCTGGTAAAATGACAAGTTTTGTTCTTTAAATGAGTTTACTGCATACACATGCATATCAAATGTTTTTATGAAAAAGTCTCTCCTACTCCATTCATTTTCAGATGCTTTACTTCCGTGGACATTTTTTTTCCAGGAAAAAATTTTGACGGGAGTGAAAATGTGTTTAGAGATGGAAAAGTTTAAGAATACTCCAGCAGACTGAGTTTTTTTTTTTTTTTTTTTTTTTGCGGTATGCGGTCCTCTCACTGTTGTGGCCTCTCCCGTTGCAGAGCACAGGTTCCAGACGCGCAGGCTCAGCGGCCATGGCTCACCGGCCTAGCCGTTCCACGGCATATGGGATCTTCCCGGACTGGGGCACGAATCCCTGTCCCCAGCATCGGCAGGCGGACTCTCAACCACTGCGCCACCAGGGAAGCCCCAGACTGAGTGTTTTAAGGGCAAGGAATTGTGTTTTATTTATTGTTAGCACAGTACCTGACACATAATATTTATCAATAAATTCATAGTTAAATCAGTGCTTCTACCTGAAAATCTTATATAGTTTTTTTCAAAAAATAACACATTTAATTGAGTACCTACTAAAGGCCAGATACTATTGTAGATCTTGGGTTTCAATAGTGATTGGAACTTTCATGGAAGTTATGTTCTGGTAGGAAGAACTTGGATTCAGAATTTTAAGATCAAGTTCATTGTATTTGTTGACAAAACCTATTGCTTTTTCTGTTTTTATGAAGCCAATTACTCAAAATAGGTATTTTGGAGTCATTTTTGACTACTGTCATAGTATCCTAGTGACTCATGTCTACTTCTGATTTTTCCTTTTTTTTCTTTTTTAATCTGTCTGTATCTATTCTCACCCATTTTTTTATCCATCCTTTTCAGTGTTACCTTTAAAGAACATAGATGTGATCACATTATTATAAATTCCACTAAAGCAGCTCTCATGTATATTTATGCTCTGATATAGCTCCTGGCACATAGTAGTTGCTCAGTAAGTATTTACTGAATGAGTAAGTGAATGTCACTTATCTTCTTAAAAACTTCATGGATCCCTATTTTTGACAGAATAAAAGTTAAATTCCTTAACATGACATATGACATCCCTGATAACCTGATCAATTTACCTTTACAATCTTATCTGCATTATTCCCCTTTTCTCACCATATGCACACCAATTTGCTTGGGGTTTCTTGAAAATACTGTGAGAGGATATTAATGGAAACAGGTTATTAGAAGATTTGGTCAAGATTCTATGGTAACAAGACATTACCACCCGATTGTATTCAGCTCTTTATCATCTGTGTATATGGAGTAAAGCTGCTTTCCTTTTGTGTGTGTGTTTGTATGTGTGTGTATATATATATTGCAGCAACAAATAATTAAACCCAATTATTTGATATGTGTGTTTGTGTATATTTTCATTCATTTGTGACTTCTAGACATAAGATGTTGTAATAGTCAGTACTTTTTTCTTTGAATTAAAAACTTAAGTTAGGGGCTTCCCCGGTGGCGCAGTGGTTGAGAGTCAGCCTGCCGATGCAGGGGACACGGGTTCGTGCCCCAGTCTGGGAAGATCCCACACGCCGCGGAGCGGCTGGGCCTGTGAGCCATGGCCACTGAGCCTGCACGTCTGGAGCCTGTGCTCCGCAACGGGAGAGGCCACAACAGCGAGAGGCCCGTGTACCGCAAAAAAAAAAAACAAAAACAAAAAACCCAAAAAACTTAAGTTAGCATAAGGAAAAAAAAATATTGCAAGTCCTGTAAGTGATCGGATCTGGGGCTTCAAAGAATGTCTTTAGGACTCTCTTCTCCTCTATTCTCTTGGTTCTGCTTCCTTTTATTTGTTGGCTTCAAAAAATTTTTTTTCTATCTGCTCTGCAACTGACAGTGAGAGACTTCTGGCATATTTAGGCCACATTTTCCAAACTTGGCAATCTTACCATGTGTTTATAACACCAATAACAATAGTAATAGTAATGGTATTAGTAGTTAATAATAAAATGTATTTAATTCTTTTTATATGCCAGTTACTATGCTAAGTTCTTTATGTGTTTTACAGTGTTTATCTTCATCTTAGCTCTGTGAGGAAAGTGTTATTAGTAGCTACATTTTAAAGATTAGGAAATTAAGAGATAGACCATTGTAATCATTCAGCTAGTCAGTGATAGAGCCATGAAATCCAGGCAGACTCTATGTGCTTACCACTATGCTATACTCTCTGCCCCGTATCAGCTCAGGGAAGAACTCATTGTCTTTGCTTTTGTAACATGCCCATTCTCAGCCCAGTTTCTCTGTGTAAAGAAATAATGGTCCCATATTTACTCAGAGCTGAGTTATCTACCTGGCCCCACTGACAGCCTTATTAGAACCCCATAGTGTGGGGTAGGGTCATTCCCTAAGAAAAGTGATCTGGGACACATAAAAAAAACCCACATATGTCCACTAAACGAACATTTTATTTACCATGCTGCTTAGCAACAGAGAGTTCCATATTAAACATTGAATGATCAATTGCAACTGTCAGAGGCCAACAGTATTATCAGTTTTGATTATAAACTTCTTAAATGTGTTGTTTTTTTTTAAGTGAGGCCATTTGATAGTAGTACATTATTTGAGCGGTTAAATTATGAAAATCTTAGACTACTGAAAATTTTAAAACAAATCAGTTTTCACAGTTTCAAAATGCTTTAAAACTATCTGTATTTTACAAGAAATTTGATTTATGATAACCTTAAGTTTTAGATGGAAAAAAGGAAGATGAAGCAGATAAAATGATGATAAAAGATACTTTTCAAAATATTATTTATACTTCTTTAAAAAATATTGAAATCCAGTGTAGGTAAAACAAAGCTTGTTAAAGCAAGTGACTAGAATAACATGTGATTCACACAGAATTTGTCTTTTACCTCTACACAGATTTCTTTTAGATACTTATATTATTTTCAACTGGTATGTCAATATTGTGTTTACTTGTTTCAGGTTTCTGCATCTTTCCCATGATTTTCCTCAATTGGCCATTGATTCCAGTAAGCTTTTTTTTTTTTTTCTTATTAAAGTCTTTCCTCTGGCTAGTATATGTAGACTTCATTCTTTTGTGAGGTCAACTGCTCACTTTTATTGTAATCTGTTTGAGACTATTGAAGAGACAGCACTTACTGGATGCTATTCACAGAAAAATTAGAGATTATATTTGTCCTAAGCTTCCCCAGTTTATTAAATATAAAGATATTTGGACCAAAGGTATTTCTAAAAACCACAATAATTCTGGTGTGGAATGCTTTTGTTATTTTTCTTACAGGAGTGAACCTTCAGTCCATAATTCCTTACACTAGTCTTTCCTTGTACATTTTTCAGTAACCCTTTATCACGTAAGAACAGGTATCTCTCAATGTAATGTTGTTCATAGCCTTATCCTGAACTCTTGGCCCAGTTTACTATGATTGACTTGTTCCTATTTCCAGAGATTCATTTTCCTTTTTATTTCTTCACTTTACTCCTCTGATATGTAACTATTGTACTTTGATAACATTGTTAATGTTTGCATTCACTGCAGTTTCATTCTCTCTTTATAAGATGTCTTTGATTACCCTGTAAAAATATGCTTTTTGGTCCTGCCTGGTTCCTGGGACTTCCTAGTACTTGGCCTGGTATGTACACTTGCTTGAGCTTTAGTAATTGGCTAGTTACCAGGAAGCCCTTACTTTGGAAGATAAATGAATTGTTTACCTTAGGGGACTCTTTTATTTATATGCATACTTAGTGTACACTAAATGTATACTTAGTGCCTAGGATCTTCAGAGGATACAAAGGAGATAGGAGATATTTTTAGCCCCTGCTCTGAAGTACCTTTTAATCTAGACTGTTAGCCATATTACATTTAATGTTTATGATAAAATAATCATAATGTCAGCATTGTAGCTTTCTCAGTTTTTTATAAGGAAAAATCCCCAGTAGAGCCATGAGAATGCTTCCTTTTTTACTCTAAAAAGGTTCTAATTTATGTGACATTGGACTCATCCAGAATGTATAAACAACTCACACAAATCAACAAAACAACAAACCACCCAATTCAAATGTGGGTAAGGTACTTATGAAAATAATGGATAAAAGAGGTTATACAAGTGGCTAATAAACTTGTGAAAGGTGTTTAACATCATTAGTCACAATGGAAATACAGATTAAAAGCACAACAAAATCTACTGCGTACCCATCAGAGTGGCTGAAATAATATGACAATACCAAGCGTTGCAAGGATATTGAATAATAGTAATTCAGATACAGTGCTTTTGGAAGTTTAAATGAATTCAAATGCTTTTGAAAAATGAAAAAAAAAAACCCCGACTAAAATGGGACATGTGATACTCCATGACCCAGCAGTTTCATTCCCAGGTATATATGGAACAGAAATGAGTGCATGAATACGCTAAAAGAAAAGGCAAGAATGTCCATAGCAGCATTATTTGTAATGCTCCTACGTTAGTATCCCATTGTTGCTGTAATAAATTACCACTAACTTAGTGACTTTTTAAAGCAACACAAATTTCTTTTAGAGTTCTTGATGTCAAACGTTCAGAATGGGTCTCACAGAGCTAAAATCAAAGTGTTGTCAGGTTTCTTCTTTTTGGAGTCTCTAGAGAAGAATCCCTTTGCAGCTTCTACAGGCTGTCCTTATACCTTGGTTTGTAATCCCATATTTCACTGCCTTTTCTCTTTTTGCTCCTGTTGTCACATTGCCTTCTTCTCTGACTTTCTTGCATCCCTCTTATAAAGATTACATCTGGCCCACACAGATAGTCTAGGATTATGTTCTCATCTAAATATCCTTAACTTAATCATATCAGTTCCTTTTCCCACATAAGATTACATATTCTCAGGGTCTGAAGATTAGGATGTGGACATCTTTGAAGGGTCATTATTTGGCCTACCTCAATCCCCAAACTGGAAACAACTTAAAAGTTCATTGAGAATAGAATGGATAAATGCACAGTGGTGTATTCGTACAATTGAATGCTGAACAGTAATGCAAATGAAAGAACTAATACTAAACCCAGAAATGTGGATAAATCTTTCACAAACATAACATTTACAAAATAAGGCAGATACAAAAAGAATATATACTTTGTGATTCTCTTTCTATAAATTTCAAAAACAGGTAGAAAGAACCTATAGCTATTGAAGTCAGCAACGTGGTTAACTTTGGGAAGTCTTAATGACTGAGAGCACAAAGAGACCTTTTGGAGTGCTGGTAATAATCTAATGATTTTGGTTCTGATTACATAGGTGTAATCAGTTTGTAAAACGTAATTGATATGTACACATATGATTTGTGCACTTTTATATTATACTCCAGTAAAGGAACTCTGAGTAACTATGACTTCAGTTTATAAGTGTTTGATTAGGGGAATTACCAACTCTTTTCCAGTCAAATTTATGGAGTTAAATGCCACTGATGAGGGGGCAAGGGAGTGAGTTATACAGAGTAGAGAAATGAAATTAGATGATAATGATGTTCAGGAAGAAAACATAGTTATGATTCAAGTAGAAAAACCAATTTTGGTGCAATAGTGACAGAATAACTAGAGAAGAGCAGTGAAAGAATATCTTAGGTTGAGTTACCGAGGAAGCAGATTCTGAGATAGAGATTTGCCTCCAGAAGTTTATTGGAGAGTGCCCTTGGTAATACCAGGGAGGGAGTGAAGGAAGCAGAACTAAGGAGAAGGAGAATTTGAACTGTGATGCAGTTGTAACAAGGCCCTTAACTGAGTCCGGGGGAGTTCTGGAGGTGGAATGGCCCTTCAGGGTTGCCCTGACTTGAGGCAAAGTTGCCGGGCATTTGCATGTCCTTATCCCTGGGTCATTGGTTGTGAGCTGCCCTTGGGAAGCTAATAAACTTGGATGAGGAAGTTCCCTTCAGCTGAGGGAAGTTTCTGGGGAGGCATTCCATTGTAAGCTATCAGCAGGCAATACTCTTGAAAGCACTGGCATATCACATGACTTTATCCTGAAAGGGTATCTGAACAGTGCACCACAGCATCCACCACAAAAAGGTACAGGTCTGCTTGATTAACAGGCAGTTTGACAGTTCTGGTGAAATACAAGCATTAAAAGAATCATATAACAATAAGAGGGAATAAATTAGGAAAATTATGTAATGGAAATATCAGATCTGGAACTGACTAAATTTCAGAAATCAGGTATAGTGAAGAAGTTGGGTGTATGTTGATATCCTCTATTGCGGTTTGGGAAGGAAAGGGAGAATTAGAATACTAAAGTTGTGAAAGGAGCACCTAAGTATCTAAAGCAAATATAAATAGACCTGAAGGGAGAAATAGACAGCAATACAACAATGGTAGGGGACTTCAGTTCCCCACTTTCAATAATAAACAAATCATCCAGACAGAAAATTAATAAGGAAACACTGGACTTAAACTACACATTAGACCAGATGAACCTAACAAACATTTACAGTACATGATCAATACACAAAAATCAGTTGTATTTCTATACACTAATAATGAACTAGAAAGAGAAATTAAGAAAACAACCTCACTTACAATTGCATCAAAAATAATAAAATACCTAGGATTAAATTTAACCAAACTGGTGAAATATCTGTACACTGAAAACTATAAGACATTGATGAAAGAAATTGAAGGCAACACATATAAATGGGAAGGTAGTCTGTGCTCATGTGTTGGAAACATTAATATTGTTAAATGTCTATACTACCCAGAGTCATCTATAGAGTCACAGCAATCCCTACCAAAATTCCAATGACATTTTTCACAGAAATAGAACAAACAATTCTAAAATTTGTATGGAACCATAAAAATAGCCAAGTAGGGCTTCCCTGGTGGTGCAGTGGTTGAGAGTCCGCCTGCTGATGCAGGGGACACGGGTTTGTGCCCCGGTCCGGGAGGATCCCGCATGCGCGGAGCGGCTGGGCCCATGAGCCGTGGCTGCTGGGCCTGCGCATCCAGAGCCTGTGCTCTGCAACGGAAGAAGCCACAACAGTGAGAGGCCTGCGTACTGCAAAAAAAAAAAAAAAAAAAAAAGCCAAGTAATTGTGAGAAAGAACAAAATTGGAGGCATCACATGTCCTGATTTCAAACTATATTACAAAGCTATAGTAATCAAAAGACTATGGTATTGGCATAAAAACAGACACATAGATCAGTGGAACAGAAGAGAGAGCCCAGAATAAACCCATGCATAAATATTGTCAATTAACTTATGACAGAGGAGCCAAAAATGTGCAATGGGGAAAGGATAGTCTGTTCAATAAATGGTGTTAGAAAAGCTGGACAGCCATATGCAAAAGAATGAAATTAGTCTTCTCTCATACTGTATACAAAAACCAACTCAAAATGGCTTAAATACTTGAGCATAAGATCTGAAACCATAAAACTCCTAGAAGAAAACATAGGGGGTAAGCTCCTTGACATTGGTCTTGGCAATGATTTTTTTGGATATGACACCAAAAGCACAAGCAACAAATGCAAAAATAAACAAGCTGGCACTGTATCAAACTAAAAAGCTGCACAGCAAAACAAACAGTCAATAAGAGGAAAAGGCAACCTATGGAATGGAAGAAAATATTTGCACATGATATATTGGATAAGGTATTAATATCCAAAATATTAAAGAACTCATACAAGTCAATAACAAAAGTACAAACAATCCAGTTAAAAAATGGGCAGAGGAATTGAATAGACATTTTTCCAAAGAAGACATACAAATGGCCAACAGATCGATGAAAAGACGCTCAACATCACTAATCATCAGGGAAATACAAATCAAAACCACAATGAGATATTACCTCACATCTGTTAAAATAGCTATCATCAGAAAGACAAGAGGTAACAAGTGTTGGCATGGATGTGTAGAAAAGGGAACCCTTGTGCACTGTTAGTGGGAATGTAACTTGGTACAGCCACTATGGGAAACAGTATGGAGGTTCCTCAAAAAAACTAAAAGTAGAACTACTATATGATTCAGCAATTCTACTTCTGGATAAATAGCCAAAGGACATGAAAACAGGATATCAGATATGTGCACTCCCAATTTTTTAAAAAAATTAATTTTATTGGAGTATAGTTGATTTACAATGTTGTGTTAGTTTCAGGTGTACAGCAAAGTGATTCACTTATACATATACATATATTCATTCTTTTTAAGATTCTTTTCTTATGTAGGTTATCCCAGAATACTGAGTAGAGTTTTCTGTGCTTTACAGTAGGTCCTTGTTGGTTATCTATCTTATATATAGTAGTGTGTGTATATTCATCCCAAGCTCCTGATTTATCCCTCCCCCCGCAGCATTTCCCCGTTGGTAACCATTAGTTTGTTTTTGATGTCTGTAAATCTGATTCTGTCTTGTAAATAAGTTCATTTGTTTCATTTAAAAAAAAAATTAGATTCCACACATGAGTGATATCATATGATATTTGTCTTTCTTCGTCTGACTTACTTCATTTAGTATGGTAATCTGTAGGTCCACCCATGTTGCTGCAAACGGGATTTTTTCATTCTTTTTTATGTCTGAGTAATAGTCCGTTGTATATATGTACTACATCTTCTTTATCCGTTCCTCTGTCGATGGACATTTAGGTTGCTTCCATGTCTTGGCTATAGTAAGTAGTGCTGCAATGAACACTGGGGTCTGCACTCCCTATTTTATTGCACCATTATTCACAACGACCAAGATGTGGAAACATCCTATGTCTCCATCAATGGATGGGTGGATAAAGAGAATGGGATCACACACACACAGACACAGACACACACATACACAGACACAGACACACACACACACACACACACACGCACAATGGAGTAGGAAATCCTGCCTTTTGTGACAACATGGATGGACCTTGAGGGCATTATGCTAAGTGAGATAAGTCAGACAGATAAGAAAGACAAATATGATATCACTTATATGTGGAATCTAAAAAAGCCAAGCTCAAATAGAATGGTAATTACCTGTGGGTGTGGGTATTGGGGAAGTGTTAAAGGGTACAAACTTACAGCTAGAAGATGAATAAGTTATGGAGAGCTAATGCACAATATAATGATTATGGTCAACAGTATCATATACTTCAAAGTTGCTAAGAGACTGGATCTTAATTTTCTCACCACACACGTGTGTGCACACACACACATAAAAGATAATTATGTGATGTGATAGAGGTGTTAGCTAATGTTAAGGTTGCACTCATATTGCAGTATATAAATGTATAAAATCAACATGTACATCTTAAACTTTCACAATGTTATATGTTAAATATATCTCAATAAAAAACCCAAACCAAAACAAATAAATGAATAAAAATAATGAAATGGTTATTTTTGGTAACCTATCTCCTACTACTAGGTTATTTTATTTTTTTTAGCTTATTTTTAATATTTCTTTCCTACAAACCATGTAGCAGTGAACATGCTTGTACATTCTTGGATTGTAGGGTATTTGCACTTTTGCTCCTTTAAATTTTTCTAAATTGCTCTTTTGAAACTTTTCTTTGATAAAAACTTTTTTTTTGGTAAAAGTTTTTGTAATTTCCTACTTAATAAGTCAATTGATTAGGGACAATTTCTGAATTTTAAAATTGTTGATATTACTAGTGCTATATACATTTTATTTTATATAATATTTAATTATCTAAAATTGGTATTTGTTTTTATTCAGTTAGCTTGTTACTGAAATTTAGCTGTGAATAATTCTTTGCCAATTAATTTAGGTGTTCATCAATTAATATGATAGCTAATATCACATAGGCCTTTTAAAAAATTTGTTTGTGGCACATTTGCCTAATGATGAACTTGATTGAATAGGTTTTGGTGAATTTTACTAGGTGGTGAATTAGTTCTTCTCATAAATGTAAATGTCTGATTCTGATAAATTTAAATTTGACCTCAGTTTGAACGTTCCCTTAATTTGTTACATAATTGCTGATTCTTGTTCTTTTCTAAGAAATAAAAAAAAGCAAAAAGCCAAAAAACAAAACAAAACAAAAAACCTATCCAGTTATTTTTCAAAGACACAGCTTAAATATTGCCAAATGGTGATCACTTTGTAGCAACTGCATCAGTAATTTATTGAATTCTCTTGCAAATAGTTTTTTATTAGTAAAGACTAAGAAAAAGATAAATAAAAAAATTAGTTCCTTGTCATATAAATCTTAAAGTATTTTTCCAGTAAAACAGCATAGGTATTTTTATAACATAATTATATGCATGAAGTATTAAAGAAACTGGGAAACTGGATCTGTAAAGAATGTAAAACAATGTGGCAGAAATTAAATTTGATTCTAAATTCTGGCAGTCAAAAATTATCAAATAGAGGAAGAACATATGTTTATTTAGTCAACTGAGCATTTCAATTAAAATGGGTCAAAATTACTGACAGGAAAGAGATGCTAATTAATAGAGCATAATAAACCAAGACCGTATTTTTTAACTATACTGAGTTTTAACTGCATATAAAGTTCTAGTTCTCTGATAGCCTGAGAGAACACACATAATAGCACAGTTCCATGCCTTTCTGCTCTCATGCATGAGGCAGCCAAATGCCATCAGCCTTTTTTCCTTTCTGGCATAGCACATTATTTTCTGTTGGCCTTGTTTCCGCTTGTGTGCCTGCTTTTGCTTTCCCTTTTGGCTGTGGCTCCATTTAGCCTCCTGCTTCAGGTTCTACTTTTTTTTTCCTGGCTCTGTTTATCTTCCATTCTCTGCTTCCTTTGTCAGCCCAGTGGGTCCTACACCTCCTGCCTCTCTGCCTACTTAATTTTTATTTCCTTTTCTCCGCTCAGTGCTTATGCCTACCTTATGGCCCTAGTAAACCCTCCTCTTGTGACTTACCCTCCTCTGCACTCCTTTACATGGAGAATTACAATGATTTAAACCTATTGGGGGACCCAACAGCCTATCATATCTGCATGTATAATAGGTGATTATAAAGGCACCTCGTGTTATTTGGCTATTTTTGAGTCTTAACCTGCTCTCCTAAACTCTAGGAATATTCTGAAGGTCATGAGGAACTCCGAAGATATGGATTTGGCCTGAGGTTATAAGGTATAATCTACATGTAGTTACTGTAGGGGAGTGTTTTTCAAACTGTGGCTCATGAAATCAACTTAGCAGAAGTACAACTAGCAATTAAAAGAAACAGTAAATTGAAAAGAACAGACAATATCATTGTGTATTACACTTAGTAAGTATTTTGTCATGGAATTTTATTATATGCACTTATATAAATGTATATACTATGTGTAAAATATATTTCTTACTGTGGGTCACGTTAAAAAATGTTTGAATGTCATTGAGTAGAAAATTTACTTTTGGTCTGGCTGCTTTCAGATGATATTTATTCAAAGAGATCAATCCATATTGAAAGAGTGGGTTTGAACTAGATTTACAGTAGAAGCCCTTGAATTCTATCACAAAGCTTTGCATGAGCCCCAGAACAACATTACTGTATCTGAGATGCCTGACTCAGCACTTAATTTGGTGAAGCCACCATGGAAACTGGGATTGCAAAGTAATTCAGCAGCATGTGAAGCTCTGTTGCAGCTCCTTTCATTCTGTGCTACATTTAGAAGTGACCAGGTTAATAAAAGTGGGCTGACAGATGTGCAGATATTGAAGTCCTTATTCATCTTCCTATTCATAGCTTACAAAATTAAATTCATTGAGATAATGAGTTTTTTGTCAGAAAAATATGCAGTAGGGGGATTGTGTACTGTGTTAGCACCAGAAATTTGGCTGACTTAAGTGGTAGCAAATTTCCAACAAATAAGAACATAGCGCAGGGAGATCAGCTCGGTGCTTTGTGACCACCTAGAGGGGTGGGATAGGTAGGGTGGGAGGGAGGGAGATGCAAGAGGGAAGACATATGGGGACATATGTATATGTATAACTGATTCACTTTGTTATAAAGCAGAAACTAACACACCATTGTAAGCAATTATACTCCAATAAAGATGTTAAAAAACAAAAAGAAGCAAATCCTTCTGTGTTAGAAGCAAATCCTTATCCCTATGCTCTGTTCTGGTACCAGGACATTATTTATCACTTGCCTGAATGGGGAGTGTTCTTCGAACCTTATGCTATCATGAACATGGTTTTCAGCAGTAAGTCCTATTTTCAAAATATTTCAGACCAAGAGCATCTCTTCCATAGTTTAAGGTACAGAAATCTGAGGTTTCAGCTAAATACTTGCTCAAAAACTTGAGATAGGGACTTCCCTGGTGGCACAAAGGTTAAGAATCCACCTGCCAATGCAGGGGACACGGGTTCGAGCCCTGGTCCGGGAAGATACCACATGCCACGGAGCAACTAAGCCCGTGCACCACAACTACTGAGCCTGCGCTCTGGTGCCTGTGAGCCACAACTACTGAGCCCACGAGCCACAACTACTGAAGCCTGCATGCCTAGAGCCCGTATTCTGCAACAAGAGAAGCTACTGCAATGAGAAGCCCACACGCCGCAATGAAGAGTAGACCCCCTGCTTGCCGCAACTAGAGAAAGCCCGAGCACAGTGACGAAGACCCAACGCAACCAAAAACAAAACAGAACAAAAAAAACTTGAGATAGAACTGCTGCTGCTTTTTTTTTTTTTTTTTTTTAAAGTTCTGGCTTTGCATGGAAGCAACCTAAGTGTCCATCGACAGATGAATGGATAAAGAAGATGTGGCACATATATACAATGGAATATTACTCAGCCATAAAAAGAAATGAAATTGAGTTATTTGTAGTGAGGTGGATGGACCTAGAGTCTATCACACAGAGTGAAGTAAGTCAGAAAGAGAAAAACAAATGCCGTATGCTAACACATATATATGGAATCTAAAAAAAAATGGTTCTGAAGAACCTAGGAGCAGGACAGGAATAAAGATGCAGATGTAGAGAATGGACTTGAGGACACAGGGAGGGGGAAGGGTAAACTGGGACGAAGTGAGAGAGTAGCATTGACATATATACACTACCAAATGTAAAATAGATAGCTAGTGGGAAGCAGTGACGCAAGAGGGAGGGGATATGGGGATATATGTATATGTATAGCTGATTCACTTTGTTATACAGCAGCAACTAACACAACAAGGTAAAGCAATTATACTCCAATAAAGATGTTAAAAAAATAAAATAAAATAACAACAACAACAACAAAGTCCTGGCTTTGACCACTTATAGTTCTATAGTCTGCTTCTATGCAGAAATAGCATGTCCAATGTAGGATCTTTTTTTTTTTTTTTTTACAATAAATTACTGTCTTTACCATCTGTGTATCTTCTAGTTAAAATGTATTGCTCTTTCAGTTAACTTGAAGACCTACTCTTAGCCACCATAGCCTTGAATATTTTGTTCTCTCAGTTTTTGCCAAGGGCTAGGGAGAGACAGCTGATATGAAAGAGTTGTCTAAAAAGCATATTAAAAGTTTTCTTCTCCTTCTCCTCCTCTTTATTTTCTCAACAAGTACTACTACTACCAATTGTTGAGCACTTAATATGTGGACTAGGACATTCTATATGTTTCGTCTGTATTTTATTCAAATGTCAAATTGTGAAGTAGATATTATTTTTAATCCCCATTTTTACAAATGAGGAAACTCAGGCTCAGAGAGAGAAGGGAATTGTTCAAAGTATCACAGGTTGCAGTGAAATCAAGATATAAACCTAGTGTGCCTGACTCCAGAGTTTATATTCTTAAAATTATGGTGATTGCAGCCACTCCCTTTTCTTCTCAAGCTTCCACAATTGTTCTCTATGTGAAAGATCAGCAGAAAGCTGTATAAATATCTAAGTATATCTTTGTACTGCCTACAAAGCTGATTCAATATTATGTTTTTGAAAATGGCCCAAGTCCCCCAGAATTAACAGCTGTGTCACTTCTACATGTTTTGGAATAATGTTATTGAGGATGTTGTTTAATATTTTGTTCACTGCTCTTTATATGAAGATGCTTGCGACAAGTTCTTAACAGAGATTGGGAACTTTTGACTTTACTGGAGAACTGGCTTTTTTTTTAGAACTATGTATCTCATTACATTTCTCTTTCATTTCCAATTACTAATTAGCTCTTTTATGTTTTTATCTTTTGTTTTGCTTATATCTTCCTGGATAATAGCTATCGTAACAAAACTCTGGCTTGTTATATCCTAGGTACTGTGCTAAATACTTTTCATGCATTATTTAACTTAATTCTCACAACAACCTCCGGTATTATCCCTGTTTTTAAGATGGTAAGATCCCTGAGTCTTAGAGACGTTAAGTAACTTGCCACAGTGACCTAGAAATAGCAGAGACTGGCTTAGAATTCAGCTCTTTTTGACTCCTAATCCTATGTTTTTGACACAATACTAGAATACTTAACCATGTTTTATTCTTTGCAACCACCTCACAAGGCCAATATTATTTACCTGTATTTCAAAGGTAAAAGAGTTAAAATTTTCCACACAGCTAGAAAGTGTTGGAGCTAGGCTTCTGAGAACTAAGTGACCCCAAATCCTATACTCTTTTCGTTAAATTTATTGTAAACCACTTCGGAGTACTTTTATTTTAAGCCAATTCAATACCTTTTTGAAACAGGTGGAGGCATAAGTAAATTAATACATATAGAGCAGACAAATGAGGTATATATGGAAACACTTTCAAGTGTGCCTAAAGAATGCTTGTTTGATTGATTGGAAAAGGTAATATTGGTTTTTTCTTTTGTGAAGTATAGAAGAGCATAAAATGTGGCCATGGGGTACTAGACATTTCACTCTGCCTCCATTAAGGTGCTTTCTCCCTGAGTGTAGGCATCATTAGATTTATTATGATTTTTAAAGTAATAATTTAAAATATTATTGTGGCACGTTGATGGTCCTAATACAGCTGATATTATAAACCTAGGCTTATATCTGTTCTTTAAATTAGCTTACAATGATTTAGAGGTCTAGGGAGCTCTAATCTAATTTTCCACTATTACCCAGATGTCTGTGAATCAGACGTCACTGGTAAAATAAGCTTCAGTCAGGGAGACAACTTACTGCTTAGCTGTATCTATTAGGCTTGGTCATGTAGTAGCCAAGAGTCTTACTGCTTTTTAACCGATGTTAGAATAATAGAATTACAGAAAGAGTGGTTACTAGATGCACTTGCTCATGTGTTATAATTTCTTCATTTCTTTCAATTTACATGAAGCACCGTGGAAATACTCATTTGTGTGTGCGTTCCTCAGTTGGTTAGTATTTAAGAAAAACAGACTTGCCGTGTTGAGTCAGTTCCATCTCTTTTGAGCCTAAAACATTGTTTTTAACAGTGATATCTTTGGATGATTCATTGGAACTCAGACTTATCCTTCGTAATGCTAGTCTCAAAATATATGGGATGTTACCCCACCCAACTCCCCAGTACCCTGTCACTAACATTTCTTAGAAGGCATTCCTTGTTTTTATATTTTTTTTTTTTTTTTTTTTTTTGCTGTACGTGGGCCTCTCACTGTTGTGGCCTCTCCCTTTGCAGAGCACAGCCTCCGGACAGGCAGGCTCAGCGGCCATGGCTCACGGGCCCAGCCGCTCTGTGGCATGTGGGATCTTCCTGGACCGGGGCACGAACCCGTGTCCCCTGCATCGGCAGGCGGACTCTCAACCACCGCGCCACCAGGGAAGCCCCCTTGTTTTTATATTTTCATTGTATTTAGAAGGCGGAGTACCTGTGTTTTGTCTTGACAAACTTATTCTCACTTGAAAACCCAAAATCCGTCTGTAATATGGAGAATCCTGCTAAAAATCATCGTGCTGTGACAGGGCAGTCAGTGCCTATTATTTGTTATTTTTAAACCTTCTGATATAAGGCAGTAATACTTCTTCGTGCCTATTCTCAACTTATCTCCTTAAACTTGATTAGAAGTCCCTTGTCCTCTATTTACTATGTTCATTCTTTATTTAGGTTTTAGTTCTATCTCCATTCAGCCTCATTTTTTTCAGACTGAATTTTAAAAATCTGACCTGATTTCAGCCCCATTCCCTCAGAGATATCAATTGATCTTGCCTTGGATCTTTTATAACTACATATAATGTCTTTCTTGGGATAGAATGACTTAAAGAACATAATGTAAAATGTTGGTTTCAGTTTAGAAAAAAAAAGATACCATAATTCCTTTTGTTCGTGTCAAGTGCCTTGATGATATTGTATTCTCGTGCTGATTCTGACTGTAATAGAACACTGAGCTTTTCTGAAAGATAGAGACCTTAGATGTGGAGAGATTTAAATTAATCCATCTAGTATTATATTACATATGATAGTTATATGTATATGTAATAATATATCTGGTATTCCAGTTGAGTGATTTTTCTAGATTTTATATTTCCTCAGGCACAGTTGCTACAGATTGCTTTCTTTCCTGTGTATGGGCCGTACTTCTTTGTTTCTTTGCATATCTCCTAGTTTTTTGATGAAAACTGGACATAATATATTGTGATAGTTTTGGAATAAGATTCTCCCCCTTCCCCAGGGTTTGTTTTTGCTGTTTACTGTTGTTTGTTTGATGACTTTTCTGAACTAATTCTGTAAAGTCTGTTTATTTTTGTCATGGATGATCACTGAAATCTCTACTTGATTTAGCTTGGTGGTCAGCTAATGATTGGACAGAGATTTCCTTAAATGCCGGCAACAATTTTTGCCAAGGGTCTCTGTGTGGGTGTTGAGGCATGCCTTCAACATTCAGCCAAGCAGGTTGACAACTCTGCCTTTGTCTTCACTTCCTGCTTGCATTGTCCCAAAAGTCAGCCAGAGGTGAGAGCTTAGAGCCTTCTCCTGTTTTCCTGAGCAGAGGCACAGTCCTATGCACGTGTGTGGCCATCTAGAATCCCAGGAATATGTTCGAGCTTTCAAAGCCCCTATGAACATGTCATTCCTTTTAAACTTTTTGGTTAGTCTATTTTTTGCTCCAGTTGTTATCCAGTGCCTCTAATTGTTTTTGACAAAGTCCTCCAGGGAAAAGGCTTATTTTGTATTGGGCGGGCTCCAAGTCAGGTAAAATAAAGACAGCCTTGCAAATGGGGCTCTTCCAGGGTACCACCAGACAGGTCAAATAACGACACTTCTTTGGGAAGGAGGCTTTGAAGGCCCTCCAACCCTATTCTGCCCCTTCTTCCTGTTTTTTATTTTAGTGTGTATTCAGCCTGTTTAGGTTAAATATGCACATCGTGGCCCACTTTTTTTGGTTATGGTTAAAATGGCAGTTTAGTTTTCGAAACCTTTCCAGTGTTCTTCTGGTTTGCCTTACTTATGTGTTATCCAGAGGCCAGTGTGGAAGCTGGGTGGTATTTCACACTGTAGTTCTCAAACCTTTTGCTGTGTTAATTTTGGTTAGCTTTATGCACTGGCTGCCCATAGATCTGCTGAAGACTTCCTATGCAGATTTAGAAAATCCTTTCCTCTAATCCCTTCCTCTTGATAATCTTCCCTCAACTCTCCGGTTGGGAGGAAATGGTGTTCTGCCTCATGATTACATCATGGAGATGGAGGACAGGGCACTTATCTTCCTGCAGCACCCAGAGTGGGGAGAAAGGGGTGCCATTTCATTATTGCAGGGCAAGGATGCAAGACAGGCTCTGCTCAGTCTGTAGCTGGGAGAGGGACCTGTTTCCTTATTACAGGATGAGGATAGAAGACTGGGCTCTTCTTATAGTCCCCACAGCTGGGGAGGGGGTACAGTGGAGATGCTAGACAGGGCTCTTCTCATAATCTCTGCAGTTGTAGGGCTTAGTGGAGAGTGGAGAGAAGTAATCTATCATTTTTCATGCTGTTTGCCTGGAGTAGGGCAGGTACTGTAAATGTTCTGCTGGACTGCTTTTTTCCTGATCCTTTGGCTAGAGATATCAGGCTTTTCTTGGGACTTTTGTTGTTGTTGTGCCTGCTGGTGTTTCTGGGTTGTGGATCTCTTTAGTGCTTATGTTAGGATATATAGGACATGGGGTGGGGGGGAGAAAAGGCCTCAGGTATCTCATTCCCAGAGGTTTTCCTTGAGTCTCAAGGTTCTTATCCAGTCCACGTTCTTTTCTTTGTCTTCTAGTGTCTTCTGTCAGTTGCTTTTTGAATTTTATTGGGAGTTTAAAGATTGTAATTAGTAAGAGAAATCGGATGGTGTGTGTCTACTCCGTCTTGTCTGGAATTAGGCATAGTTACTTTTCGTTCTCCTAATCTTTTGTTTTCTCACTATATTTGTTTACCCCAGTGCATTTCCATTCCTTATATAATTTGGCAATAATATTACATTAATTACAAAGAAGTTACAGATAATACTGGATTATGAAATTGTTAGATGGGTCTAGTTAATATGTATCCAGGCTCTCTGTAACTTTGGAGAACAAGTAGCCATAAAAAGAGTTGCAAATTAGGTACCCAGTTATATAAAGAAGCAGGTGCATTTAGTTTTTTCAAAGGCACTAGATTAGCATAAATTTGAAGCAACTGAAGTATGCTTTATCTAAACGTAAAGCATAAAAAATGATTACTTTCTACTCTGAATAAAATTCTCTCAACTCATTACTATTTTCTATTTTGATTTGTCTATCATTATCTTACAGTGAGAGAACTCAGTTGTTCTCCACTGTAAAATTGAGAACTTTTTATTTTTTTGATGAACTTCTTAATTGTTATAATTTTTAGCTGATGTCCACATTTTTGTGGTTGCAGTCCTTTATTTGCCTTTACTTATGGACTTCTTTGTTATTATTACTATTATTATTGTTATTTTCTTTCTTGGCTTCTGCTAGTGTATTATTTCTTCAATGACTGCCCTATTAAGTTTCTATATAGATCAAAGAAGAATTGGCAGGAGCGAATGATTGTGATCAGTTAGTAATAGAAGAGGGTGACAGCTTAATAATCATGCTTTATTATGAATTGATTATCCTCAATCTATGAATCAAAATTCAAGTATTAAACTTAACAATTATCTTAATAGAAATACCTGAAAGAGACATCCTCATGAAAGTTAATCATAAATTTAAATCTATCCCCTATGTTTCTGATAATGTACCACCTGAAGTATTAAAATATAGGGAAATTCATAATTCACTCATTCATTTAACATTTATTTTACACTTATTATATGACGGACATTGTGTTACGTTTTGGAGTCACAAAAAAGAGTAAGACATGGTCCCTGTTCTTAAGGAGTTCATACTCTATTGAGGAATGTAAATATTAAGAAATATGTATGTGTTTGTATATGTTTAAATGTATACATATTTATAAAATAGTATTAATATATAATATATAAAAAAGTATGTACATATATACATACATATATATATGAGTAGAATCATAGTAGAAGGCCAGCAGGTATGCAGTCTATGTATTTTATCAGTGTACAACTATAAATGTTAATGTCAGACCTGTGTACACTCAATAAATATTTGAAATGTTAACTCAATTAACATAGATGATATTTACTCATTTTGCTTTTTCTTAAAAATCATTATACCCATTATTAAAACTGTGATCTTGAAGATATCATTTAAACTATATGATCTTTAGTTATCAATATGTTAAGTTAGGCTTTGTTAGAAATAATTCTGCCTCTGTATGTTGTTGTAAGAAATTAATGCATGGGAGAGCATTTTATAAACTCTAAGGTACTATGTTAGTTAATATAAAGAATCCTATACTTGACTTTGTATATGAATACAAAGCCAAACAAAAGCAAAGTGTTCTATTTAAAATCCATTTTCTCATTTCTGCCTTTGCAGTACTCTGACCTAGAATATAGCTCTCAAACTAGAATTTGAGTTCTTTGAGTAGCACCTACTCTAGTTCTAGATAGTAAGTAGTTCTAGGCAGTAAGTAGTTCAAGGCAGTAAGGATAGAGTAGTAACCAAGACAGATAATGACATATTCTGAGTCTTTATCTGTCTTGGTTACTACTTTATCCTTACTGCCTAGAACTATGCCTGATATAGTAGGTGCTTAAAAAATATTTGTTGATGGACAGCTTTGCTTTGTAGTTAGAAGGTTTCCTTATGCTCTGAAACAAACAAAACCCCTCAGCCCTTTACATACCTATCCCTTCCCCCCCAAAAAAAACATTGTATATGTTAATAGAAGAATGAACAGGAAAGGTAGCCAGTGGAAGCAGGAAACATTAATTATATAAAAAAGTGTGACAAAACATAAACTCGAGTTCTGTAGGTATTGCATTTGAATCCTGTACTTTCCTTGACCCCTTCACATTCCTCCCCCTAAAAAGGGAACGTTTTTCTGTACACTATTTTATTAATTTTTGTGTGGATATGTAGGTATAAATATGCATTGCTTAAAAATTAGAAAATAAAGATAAGTATAAAGATGAAAACCACTCATAAGACTCATCTTTAAAATGAGGATAATAATAGTACTTCTTTTAGAGTTAAGAGGGTTAAATGAGTTAATGTTAGTAAATTACTTAGAACAATGTCTGGTACATAGTGAATCACTATGTAGTTGTTTGTGTACTAAAATAGAATAAAATCCCAACAAGTGTATAACTTCCACTATTCAGATTATGCACATACACATATACGCCAGAGGTTAGATCATTTCTTTAAGAATTTTCACAGTGACAGTAAGGAAAAGAAATTCTGATAATGAACCTCGTTAAACAGCAAAGCAGAAACATGATCTTCCCCTTGTTTTTCTGAGAGTAAATGGTATCAACCAGTATTCAAATATAATTGGATTTCCTTTCTTTTTCTTATTGATTTGTAAGAATTCTTTGAATATTCTAGACATTAATGCCTTTTTAATGTTGCAGATATTTTCTGCCAGTGTGTTACCTTCCTGTTACGGTAGACGTCCCATGATGTCCTTCATTAAACAGACATCTTTAATTTTTATGTAGTCAAATGTATAATTTTTTACTTCATTGTCATATTAAGAAATCTTTATTCACTACAAGATGTTAATAAGATGTTTTCTTTATTTTCTTATTTTAGTTTTAAAGTTTTATCTTTCTCATTTAGTACTTTATAATCAATTTGGAATTTTTTTTTCTTTTAATGGTGTGAAGCAGGGCTTGTCAAACTATAGCCCCCAGTCCAAGTCTGGCTCAAATCTGGCTGAATTTTTGTACAGCCCATGAGTAAAGAATGGTTTTATATTTTTAAATGTTTAAAAAATCAAAGAATAGTAACACTTTGTGATATGTGAAAATTATATGAAATTCAGTTTTTGGTATTTCATAAATAAAGCTTTATTGGAACACAGCCATGTTCTTTCATTTATGTATTGTCTATGGCTGCTTTTCTGCTAAAATGGCAGTGTTGAGTAGTTGCAACAGGGACTGTAAAGCCTGCAAAGCATAAAATATTTACACTCTGGCCCTATAGAATAATTTGCTGACCCCTGGTATAAAGATATACATAATTTCACTTTTCCTCTTATAGTGAGTTTCTATGATATTATCAACCAAGACATTGCATTTTTTTCTTCCATTCATTTGTGATACTGCCTATTTTACGGATTTTGTTTTCTTTAATCACTATGGCTTTGTGTTTTAGCCATTTAAACTGTAGGGGTCCTTAAAAGCGGGTTCCTTTTTACAATCAGCATCAACTTTTTCTTTTCTGGATTTAATTGATCAATATTTTCCTATTTGTGGTCCTTTTCTCTTAGGCATTAAGAACAGTCCCTCTTACACCCTTGTGCTGAAAGTCATCAGATGATGTTTATTTAATGTGATAAATCTGCCTAGAGGTAGAGGTCTGAACTTGGTGACCTCCTTTAGTCCCTTCCTTTTTTTCATTTCTTTTTTTTTTAAACTAAAAAACACTCTGGTTTAATTCTTATGTGTGTAACAAGGAAGTGAGTCAACATTTATTGAGAGTCCATTATGTGCCACGCAATGTACCACATGTTTTTATAATATTCCAAACATATAGAAACGTTTAGAGTAATAAACATGTGCCATGTATTTTCATCCATTATTTTATTTAATTCTAACTACCACTCTATGAGGTAGCTAGCTATTTTAGTTCCCATTTCTACAAGTGGATTATAAAATGGTTAAGTAACTTGCCAGGTAGTGAACATTGGAGCCAATATTCAAACCTCAGTCTGCTTGACCCCAAAGCCCATACTCTTCCATATAAAAACTGAAAAATTAGATTGGAAGATCATGTTATCACCCTCTAATATGTCAGAACAAAGTCCTCATCATCCTCATTGTCTTTGAGAGTATCTTGTGGATAGGGTCAGACACTTAGTGTCTTTCTTTATTCCTTTTAAGTTTTTTTTTTCTGAAAAACCTCATTATTTTAATTGCTCTCATATGTTGTGACAGCAGGTTCCTTTGTCAGCCATATCCTGTTCAGAATAAATAACCTGTGCTATGCCAGCATGATTTATTGCTGCTACTTCCTTTCTTTATGTTTTGAGTAATTTTATCCTAAAAGGATATGAAGTGTTTTAGACATGTGCAAATGCCTGAGTGACTAGAGCAGTTCACCTGGCTGCTTGGCTACCTGCCTGTGGACAGTGCTTCATTTGATAGCAGAGATGGTAGGAGAACAAATTAGGATTTTTAAACAGGACCAGTATACTGAATCCTATCACCATTTCTCCTCTAACTACCTCCACAGAGAATTTACGGGTTTCAAAGGATCAGAGCACATATACGTACGATGCTTCGAGCAATCTAAGTCACCGTGATGAGGACAGAAAGAGCAGGTTCCCTTGCTGAACAGGTGTTGCTAATTGTAAATCCCTTTTCTTGGGTACTTTGAAAATGGATTTTACATATCTATGTGTAAGATTAATCTTTAAACTGCCTATAAGCATAGGGTACACTGGATGGTTTCTTCTTTTTTAAACCAGGTGATATCTTAAAAATATTATATATATTTTATTATGAGAAAATAGAATTACATTAGAGAAGATTTGGAAAACAGAGGCAGGAATCTACCCACAATCTTGCTACTCTAATAAAAACAGTAATGATATTTTGATGTATTTCGTGCTTGTCTTTAAAAAAATCTTATGCATTAAAAAAAAAAAAAACTTAGAGCTAATCTTGCAGATAATATCTTAACGTCTCTTTTGGACCCAAGGCTGTATGATTTATAATGATGATGCCAAGGATTTTCAAAATGTGTATGTTTGTGTCATGGACTCATTTGTTGCCTTGTCCACTCTGAATTATTAATTCTTATAATTTACTATGGAAAAACAATTTTTCATTCTTCATGATTTATTTGGCTTTCTCAGTTATAAAAAGTAATGACCTTATTGTGAGCAATTTTTAGATTTTTGAGAAATGTGTTTTTCTCTATAAATCTCTAAAAATTAATGATAGTTTTTAAAAAATGTTTGATGCTATGGCAAATTACCATGTATTTTGGATTGTTTCTCTATATACAGACACTAAATGTATCATTTGTGTAATCAATTATTTTTGGTTTCCCTGATAGCACAGTTAATTAAGTAGTACTCATATTTTATTATGTAATTTAGGAAGCTAGAAACTGTAGAGAGCCATTTTCAGTCTTATTTTTGCTACCATATATATATGACCAAAATGTACATAGAGGTCTCAACCATGCATCCACTCCTCCTGATATTTTTGAATGTTTACTGTGTGCCTAGCATTGTTTAAAATTCTTGTCCCAACTATGAATAAGACATAATCTCTGCTTTCAGGGGGCTCACTTACATAAAATTATTAGGACTTTATGTGCTACATTTATTTAAAATAAATGTTTTGGATATATTGGTTTACTATTTTATTGATTTATTTTCAGTACATATACATAATATAATACAATGCAATATAATACAAAAGTTATAAAAATATGTTGTGAAAAGTTTCTTTTCCAAAACTTTTCCCCATTTATCTGTTGTTCTTTGCTAAGGAGAATATATTCATAGAAATGAAATGTAAATAATTTAAAGGCAGGGATACTTGAAAAAGTTTGAATTTAGTTTTGAAAAGGAAATTCAATTTTGAAAAGTGTACTTTCGTTTATTGAGTAACCACTATATGCCAGGCACTTTCCAAATATCTTATTTAATCGATCTAGTCTTGTCGCAATTTTATTAATTACAAATGGAGGTTCAATGAAATAAAGTAAGTTACTCATGATCACATGAATATCAAGTAACATAGCTAAGAAATAGAAACTAGTTCTGTCTAAATTCTCCTGAGCCCATTCTCTTTGTTCATCAGCTATCTTACACAAATTAATGCTTTGGAATTTCAATTGAGTTTACATTAAAATGTTGTTGTTTTTCCCTCAGAAAATGGTTAGGAAATAGATTTTTACACTAAACTGATAATGATAAACTTGAGTAACTAGTGAAAGAAATTTGGGAAAAGATGTATGAAGAAAAGATTATAGTTTTTAAATGATACAGTCAATATTTCATTGCTTGTGTTAACATAAAAGAATAAATAAAAATCATTTTGTCTTGAATTTACATTCCATTATAGATTTACTGTCATCTATATATTTAACTTACAAAAACATTTACGTTTGCATTCCCTGAGTAAATACTGTGTGGCAGTGGGGGAACATCTTTTGGTGTTAGGGGGAGAACAATTTGGCATTGAAAAGTTGTCACATATATAGTCCAGATTAATTATGTAACTTTTGTCCACTAAATTTAATATGGAAAGGACTTCAGCATTCGTTGACCATCACTTCATTGACTAACAGCTTGACAAATGTTCTTTTCCATTATTCATAAGCATAGTGGCTCATTTTTACAGACAAAGGTAGCAATAGCTAAGGTTCTGGAACCATCATTTCTAAAACACTGATTTGTTTGCTGTGAGTAACATGCAAAAAAAATTGGCCCATTTATAGGTGTATACAAATGTTAAAATGTTTGGCTTTATATAGGAAGTTATGTGGTTATTAATGGAAATGTTCATATTTTTCCCCTGAATATGCCCAGATATTTTCATAGATCTTGTGGCAGAAAGTGCCTGGCCCATTTTAGGAACTGAAAGAAAGCCAGAGTGACTGAAGTACAGATTAAATGGGGATCATGGAGAGATGTGGGCAGATGGTGTAGCAGCTTTAAGTGCTGATGCAGAGGTAGAGGCAGAGGCAGCAAGAAAGTTTTTGGTCTCTATTCTGTCTTATTTCATTTTGTTTACATTTATATTAGAGAGTAGAAGTCTTTCACTATGTGGTCTCTTTTCTTTGCCCCTTCTCCCTTTTTTGTAATTCTGATATTATAAATATTTGGTGGCTTGAGTTTTATTTTAATATCGTTTCATAATATCCTTAGCCTCCTCTTTCTTTAGACATTGGTTCCCTTCTAAGGTCAGTGATATAGCTGGGCTGCTTCCTTGAATTAGATTTCCCAGAGCAGGATCTTCCAGACTTTATGCTAGAGGACATATGCTTGGCTGCTAGTACCATGTTGTTAAGTTAGAGTCTTAACATTCATTATATAAGATTTTACTTATTTTCTCTGTGTTCAGTATATTGCTTTTGCCCTCATCTCTTCTGGTATCCCCTAGTTAATCCCTCTCTGTTTTACCCTCTCCAGAGAAGATGCTGTTAAGCTTCTGCTGAGGTTGGGGAGAGGCATGGAGTGAGTGCAGGAATTTGGGTCCTAATTTTGTTCTTAAAGAGACTTTCAACTTGATTTCAGTCCCATTTTTACTCTTCACTTCTAGAGATAGCTGGTGTAGCCAATTTTTGTGACTAATGGGGTTCCAGGACGTTAATTTGCTTCTTTGCTTTCTTCACTGCTACTTTAAGATTCGGCTTTGTTGGGTCTGCTGAAGTCAGTTACCACTTGTCTGTCTGCTTTGCAGCTCAGTGAATTTTGCTACCATTGGATCTGTTAGAGTCCAGGGCAGGCTGCCCCAAAATATGCCTCAATGCATATTGATTATTTTGAATTAAAGTGACTTGAGAAACAGCTGGTGAGAAAAAAAAATGATGTTTAAAAAAATACTCTGAGCTGCCTTTTTCCCCCTAAAAGCAGGAAATAAACCTCCCATGTGAAGGTATCCTCCCTATACCAGGAGGGTAGAAAGAAAGCATCCTTATCAACAGTTAGGGAATTTAAGGCTAAGAGACCTGTATAAACAAATTTTATTACGTCTTCATGAGCCTGCAACCCCAAGCACAAGTCCTTTTGTTTTATTAAATCTTCGCAAATAATTGTTTCTTTGTCTAAAAATGATAAATACACAGCCTGCTTTCGTTACTTCAGAGGAACCATTTCTATGGGACCTTCATGCATATGAATTAAATAGTTTTTTTTCCTCCTGTTAATCTGTCTTATGTCAATTTAATTATTAGGCCAGCCAAAAGAACTCAAGAGGAGTAGGGGGGAAATTTCCTCTCCTCCCTGACAGATCCTAACCCATTCCATTGATAAACAAACAAAACACTATTATTGTTTCTTTGGGATAGTTTTTGGGAGAGAATGAAACGAAATGCTTGTGTTCATAACTCCACTCTTGGTTAATCTAATAATTTGAGCATAATAACTCTGGTTTATTAATTATATTCTATCTATCTACCTATTATCATCATTGTCTTTATTCTTCTCTCCCTCCCTCTTTCCTTCTATCTATCTCTCTATCATCTATTTTTGTCTACTTGTTTTAGCAGTTTCTGAGATGGCTGTGTTTACATTTTCACTTATAATTGCTGATTTTTCTGTTTATTCCTGTAGATTTGTTTATTGCTTGATGTATTTGGGTACATATATGAGTATGATGGATATATTTTATTTTGTTGTTTGTTTTACAGATACAGATAAGTAATTCTTTGTCCCCGTAACTGTTTGGTCAACTATCAGTCAGGGTCCAGTCAGGAGATACAAAAATTTCAAAAGGGAAGTTTCCCTATAACAAGTGAACTATTTATAGGGAATTAAGTGCTAAACAGGGATAAAAGAGAATGCCCTAGGACTGAAGGAGTACTCAAGGAAAGAATAAACTTGGAAGCCAGGGTCCCTCCTCAAGGCTGGATTCAGAACTTGTTGGAGAGGACGGAGTTGTAGCCCATTGGATAGTGGAGAGAGGTTTGTTAGGTTGCCCTGGGCCAGAGCTGGCCACTGTCAGTAGGAAGGGTGGTGGGAGGAGAACCACAGTCTGGGGCTGGCAGGTTGAAAGCTTTCCACTTCGGTGCTTGGCAGGATGAGGGTGGTGGGCAGGTTACCAAGGGCCAGCACATTTGTAGGTAGGAAACCCTCAACTGGAGGCTATTGGGAGTGAAACTGCTTGCTGGGGTATTGATGAAGTTCACCAAAAATCTGCTTTGGGGGAGTACTGTTGAACTTTATGGGAAGTGGGCTAGGGTACTGGCTGACTTCCTAGAAAGCTGCTAGCAAGTCACCTGTGGAATGTGCTATTGAATTCTATGGGAAACTGGATGAACACCCTCAGAAATCACTGGATATCCACTCTTGGGCGTCTCTGCTGAACTCACCACTGAGAAGCCAGTTGGGATTCCCATCGACCTTATTGGAAAGCTGCCCATGCAGTGCTGCTGACCTCTAGTTTTGTTCTTAGAGTGTTTGCCATTATCTTGAGACCCATAGTCATGCTTACTTACACACCCAAATATAGTGCAGAGCTTTGCTCTTCTTTGAAAGCATGAACAGACAGTACAAAGAAAAGGAAACACATAGTAAAATAAGTGCAAATTAAAATTTCAATAAAATTGATAAAGATTAAAAAGTTGGATACATTGTCTTGTTGAGGCTGTGGGAACGACATTCTCATACACTGTTAGTGGAAATAGAAATTAATACAACTTTAGAGAGGGCAATTTGGAATATTGAACAAAATTTGAAATGTTCCTCAATTCTACCACAAGGAAATTATCCTAAAGTTATACTTGCACATATGCAATGTTGACATGTACAAAAATATGTTTATAATAGCAGAAGTTTAGCTATAATCTGGTTAAATAAGTTGTGGCATATCCATAGAAAGTAATAATGAATTCATTAATATAAATGTGATAATTCTATATGCACCAATGCAGAAAAAAATCCAAGATATATAAGTAAGATAAAATTAAGGTACAGACCATTTGTGTAAAAATCATATGTCTATATAATATCTGTCAGAATATATAGAAGAAAATGTTGCTAACAAGAACATGAAGCAGGAGGAAAGCAAACAGAAAGCACACATTGGGAAAAAACAGGAAAGTACACGTTCTTTCTCTTCCAGTCTTGTAGTCTCGCACTAGCACCTCCTAATGGCAGAGCCTACTATACGGCCAGCTGACAAAGCAGAAGTGGGTGGTGGGTGATATCACAGCATCAGAATCAGAGTCAAGTGTAGAGGGTAGGTTTGGAGCTGCGAAATAATAACTCAATAACTGGCACATCTTATCTGTTTCAGAACTCCGATCAGATGGTACATGTTTTCTAGTTTGTTGTTCTGCTTTTTAAGTTGTAGGCCATAGTAGATTCAGCCTGCCACAGTCATGATATATTATCCTTTTTATATTTTGCTGGATTCAGTTTGCTGATCGATTAAGGATTTTTGCATCTGTGCTTATAGAGGATGTTAGTCAGTAGTTCTCTTTTCTTGAATTGACTTTTCCTAGTTTTGGTATCAGAGTAATAATGCTGGCTTTACAAAACAAGATGGAAAGTGTTCTCTCTTCTGTTTTTGAAAGATGTGTGATTTTGTGAAAGATCAATATCTGTGAAAGAATTTTTTTTTTTTTTTTTTTTTTTTTCGGTATGCAGGCCTCTCACTGTTGTGGCCTCTCCCGTTGCGGAGCACAGGCTCCGGATGCGCAGGCTCAGCAGCCATGGCTCACGGGCCCAGCCACTCCGCGGCATGTGGGATCTTCCCAGACCAGGGCACAAACCCATGTCCCCTGCAAAGGCAGGCGGACTCTCAACCACAGCGCCACCAGGGAAGCCCGACTCTAGCTATTTAGTAGTTTAGTAGTAGATGTAGTAGTTTTCTGGTAGTGTTTTTAGGGCTTTCTATGTATAGTATCATGTCATCTGCAAACAGTGACAGTTTAACTTCTTTTCCAATTTGGATTCCTTTTATTCTTTTTCTTCTCTGATTGCCATAGCTAGGACTTCCAAAACTATGTTAAATAAAAGTGGTGACATATGCATGTCTTTAGACTAATATTTTTGACTCTCAACTCAGCACTGCAGGCAGGGTCCATTCTAGCCTCCTCTCTTTGGTTATTTGTAACTTCTTTCTCTGATAGTGAGAAATCTGGGACTCATTATCAGCAATTCATTTACTTACTGTTCAACCCTGGCAAACATGTAGATACTATCAGAATTGCTAACCTGTGCAATGTGAAACAACTTTGCCAATTAGATTGCAGAATTTATATATAGTTCTTTTTTTGTCTTTAGCGTTACAGTTTTCTAAACTGTCCTTTCCTAATGTTACTTAGGACAGTAACTTCCCCCCCATCCCTGTCAGTGAGGTTATGTTATACATTTTCCATACAGAGATTCATTTGTCACATTCTGCATTCCATCCTAGGATTCTCCTGTCCTTCTGATTGACTTTTTAAAAATTTATATATATTAAGGTTTACTCTTCGTAACTTTTTTTTGTTTTTTTTTTTCCTGTGGGTTTCGCAGTCATGTATACAGCAACACAGTATCATACAGAATAGTTTCAACAGTTTCCCTAAAAATTCTTCTGTACCTCTTTGTTGTTAACTCCTCCTGGATCTTAAGGGAAAAGCTTTTAGTTTCTCATCATTCAGTCTGATGTTAGCTGTAGGTTTCTTTGTTATCAAATTGAGGACATTTCCTCAATTCCTTATGTGTTAAGAGTTTTTATCATGAATGGTTCTTGGATTTTGTCAAATGCGTTTTCTGCATCTGTTGATGTAGTCATATGATTTTTCTTCTTTAGCCTGTTGATGTGATAGATTACATGAACTGATTTTCGAATATTGAACCAGTGTACCTGGGATAAACCCAGCCTGGTCATGGTATGCAATTGTTTTTATACATTGTTGGATTCAATTTGCTAATATGTTGTTGAATATATTAGCATTTGATCATGAGAGATGTCATAATTTTCATTTATTTTAATGTCTTTGCCTAGTTTTCATATAAAGGTGATGCTGCTCTAAGAGAATGAGTTTTAAAAGTGTTCCCTTGACTTCCTTTTCTGGGAAATTGTAGAGGATTGGTATCATTTCCTCTTTAAATGTTTGGTAGAATTCACAGATGGAACTGTCTGGAACCTGGTGATTTCTGCTTTGCAAGGTTATTAGCTATCGATTCAATTTCTTTAGTAGATGTAGACCTATTCAGATTATCTGTTTCTCCCTGTGTGAACTTTTGTAGATTGTATCTTCCAAGAAAATGGTCCATTTCATCAAAGTTATTAAATTTCTGGGTATAGAATTCTTCTTAACATTTTTAAAATCATTTTTAATGTCATGGAATCAGTAGTGATGGACTGTCTTTCATTTCTGTTATTAGTAATTTGTGGCTTCTCTCTTTTACTTGACTAATCTAGATAAGGGTTTATCATTTTATTGGTCTTTACAAAGAGGGAGCTTTTGGTTTTGTTGATTTTTATCTGTTGATTTCATATTTTAAATTTCACTGATGTCTGCTCTAATTTTTTTTTTTTTTTGAAGAAAATAGGCTTATTAACTTATAAGAACTTGAAACAAGTATTCGAAAGAAATTTGTGCCTTTATTAGAATGGTGTTAGGCTTTAAAAATGACCAATTTTGGTAATCAAATGATTCATTTTTTTTGAATAAGAAATGACACTAGAACTGCAATACTGGTCCAACAGTCTTATTTTTACTTTTCCTTTAAAGCAAGAAACAGAATGAGAGTTAAACAGAAAGCACTGGCAGGCATCAGTTAATCCAAGATAATAGCTTCTTAGTTCCAAAAGCACTTGCAAAGAAAACCATGGGGGGACACAAGGTATGAAAGCAATTCATAATAACTGGAATCCCTTGAGCGGGTGTCTTCACCAAGTGTCATAGGCTACTTTTTGAATTTGTCCTTTACTTGGTCACTTTTTTTCCTCAAATACTAGTTTGCCTGTGACTTTTCCCTGAAAGTGTAAAAAGTATGAAATACAAACAAGCTCTTGCATTGTACACTTAGAAGTGTACAATTCAAGCATTACAGAGCTATCTACATACCCTCAAATCTTGGCTAATTCAATAGTATAGAACCTATCAGGGCACAGAAAGAACTAACACCTGCTTCTTTTTGTTACACATACAATTCAAATATTGAATCTGAAGAAAAACATTTAATCATTTTTGTCTCTCCTCTACATTCCCATGTTGATAAACTTACTAAAATATTCCTGTGTAATTTAGTTTGGTCTTATTATTTCAAGTCAGGGTTAAAACCTCAAAACCAGCCATCCAGACAAAAAAGACAATCAGAAAGATTATTTCTTCCTCACTTCCCTAACCCCAGTGACTGTGAAGTTAATTTTATGACTTAACTCCAAACACTGGATAGTGATGACAAATGCTAGGCCCAATTTCTTCATAATCCTTTTTGGCGTGGCATACATGGTAGAATTCAGGCATAGAAGCCAGCATGGATCCTCCAAACCACATTGCATGTGACTGCATTTTGGGTGTGATGACTTGTACATCAATAGGTTTTTGTGTCAGTCTACCACCACTCAGTTCCTCACTTAATTTCAGCTTGGCATCTTCAGTTCTTTTCAAATCTCTTTGCAAGTGATGTCCAAAGTCCCTGATCCAAAGTCCCTGAACATGGTTGAATATCCAGAGAGGACAATATTCTTGTTGAGAAGATCTATGACATCAGTAGGACAATTGTGATTATTTACTTCATCTACAACTTCTGAGATAGGTTGAGTAAAGCCTGGATTAGCAAACTCTAGATGAAAAAAATGTCACGTCCCAAGAATCTCTCAATAACCAACCCCAATGGAGAATTCTTTCTTTGAGATAACATTGATTCCAGTATACTGTTTAATCCACTTTGCTCCATCTGTGTCATACTTGTTAAATTCTTTGACCAAATCTGGGCAGGCATAACTATAGTGCTCCTTTAACGTTCCCAAGGGTTTCTCTGATGGATTCTTACTTTTCCATCTCTCAGCAATTGTTGAATAAAATATGTTATATTACATACATGTAAAATATGTTATATTACATCCTGTGTTATATACACAGCTGTTACATTACAGCTGTGCTTAATACAGCTGCCAATTACATACCCTTCAGCCACAGGGATGACATGGGTGACACTGTCTCCACTGTCTATTACTGTATTGCTCTAATTTTTATTATTTCTTTTCCTCTGCTTGTTTTAGATTTAATTTACTCTTTCCCCCCCCTAGTTTCCTAAGGTGGAAGTTTATTTTATAGATTTTAGATCTTTCTTTTTTCCCTAACATATGCATCAAATGCTAGAAATTTCCATCTAAGCACATATTTAGCTGCATCTTGCAAATTTTGATACATTTTTATTTTCACTTCAGGTGAAATATATTCATAATATTTCAAATTTCTTTTGAGAATTCTTTGACCCTTGTGTTATTTAGAAATGTATTGTTTAATCTCCAGATATTTTTGGATTTCCTACTACTGTTCCGTAATTGATTTCTAGTTTAATTTGACTGTGAACTCAAAGCGTACTTTGTATAATTTGTATTCTTTTAAGTTTGTTGAAGAGTGTATTATGGCTTAGAATGTGGTCTGTCTTGGTGAATATTCCATATGAGTTTGAGAATAATGTGTATTCTGCTATTATTGGATGAAGTACTATAGAATGTCAGTTAGATGTGTTTTATTGATGATGCTATTCAGTTCAGCTATATCGTTGCTGATTTTCTGCCTACTGGATTTGTCAGTTACTGATAGAAGTGTGATGTCTTTAACTGTAATAAAGGATTTGTATATTTCTTGTGCCTCTTGTATTTTGACATTTTTTTCCTCTTGTATTTTGATATTCTATTGTTAGGCTCTGCAAATTAAGGATTATTATGTGTTCTTGCAAAACTCACCCCTTTATCATTATGGAGTGCCCCTCTTTATCTTTGATAATTTTCCTTGCTCTGAAGGTCACTGTCTGAAATTAATGTAGATTCTCCAGCTCTCTTTTTATTAGTGTTAGCATGGTATATCTTTCTTCATGACTTTACTGTGTCTTTCTATTTAAAGTGGTTTCTTGTAGAAAACACATTGTTGGTGCTCTCTCTCTCTTTATTTTTTTGTGTACTTTGACAGTTTCTACCTTTTAATTGGTCAATTTAGATCATTCACATTTAAAATGATGATTGATATAATTGGATTAATAGCTATCACATTTGTAACTGTTCCAATCATTGCCTTTGTTCTTTGTTTACTTTAGAGTTCAGCATTTTATATGATTTGATTCCATTTTCTCTCCTCACTTTGCATATGAATTATACTTTTTAAAAAATAATGTGTTTTAGTGGTTGCTGAAGAGTTTGCAACTGATTCAATAATTTATAACTAATCCAAGCCTACTTTCAGATAACACTATTCCACCTCAGGAGTAGTATAAGTACTTTATAAAAGAGTATTCCTGATTTTCCCCTCTTGTACCTTGAAAGTTGGTATCATTCATTTCACTTATCCCTAAGCTATAATCATCAAATACAATGTTACTACTATTATTTTGAACAAACTTAGATCAATTAAGAATAAGAAAAAGAAAAGATTTTATTTTGCCCTCATTTATTCCTTCACTAATGCTCTTCCTATTTTTTATATAGATGTTTCAAACTTATATCATTTTCTTCTCCCTTTTTTTACACTCTTTGCAAGGCAGGTCTATTGATGACAAATTCCCTCAATTTTTCTTTGTCTGAGTAGGTATGTTTCTCCTTCACTTTTGAAGTGAATAATTGCACTGGACACAGAATTCTAGGTTGGTGGGGTTTTTTTCTTTCAACAATTCAGATATTTTATTCCACTTTCTTTTTGCTTGCATGGTTTCTGAAGAGAAGTCCAAAGTAATTCTTATGTTTGTTTCTCTGTAGGTAAGGTGTTTGTCTTCTTTCTGGCTTCTGTCAGAATTTCCTCTTTGTCTTTGGTTTTCTGCAGTTTGAATAGGATTTGCCTAGGTGTAAAAGATTTTTTTTATATTAATTCTGCTTGGTGTTCCTCATGCTTCCTAGATCTGTGGCTTGGAGTCTGTCATTAATTTTGGAAAATTCTCAGTCATTATTACTTTAAGTTTCTTCTGTTCCTTTCTTTCTTCTTCCAGCATTCCCATTGCATGTATATTATACCTTTTTGTAATTATCCCACAGTTCTTGGTCATTCTGTTCCATCTTTTTCTTTCTTTTCTCTCTGTGCCTTTCAGTTTTAGAAGTTTTTATTGACATATCTTCAAGTTCATCTATTCTTTCTCAGCTGAGTGTAGTCTACTGATGGGTCCATCACAGGCATTCTTCATTTTTGTTACAGTGTTACTTATCTCTAGAGCTTCCTTTTCATTCTTTCTTAAACAATTTATTTCTCTGCTCACAGTACCCATCTGTTCTTGCATGTTGTACACTTTTTCCATTAGCACCTTTAACATATTAACTGTATTTATTTTGCCCAATTCCAGTTCTCTGCCTTATCTGAGTCTGTTTCTGATATGTGCTTTGTCTCTTCAGACTGTTTTTTCTTGCCTTTAGAATGCCTTGTATTTTTTGTTGAAAGCTAGACAAGGTTTATTGGGTAAAAGGAATGTAGGTAGATAGCCCAGTAGATAGTCCTTTAGTGTGGCAGATTTTATATTTATCTGGCAGTGTTTAGTAATTGGTGTAGCTGTGGTGTCAGAGGCTAAAAATTCCCTCTATTGTCCTTAAATTTTTTCCAATTTTTTTTTTGTGGTAAGATATACAAACATAAAATATTCCATCTTAACCACTTTTAAGTGTATAGTTCAGTTTCACTAAATACATTCATAATGTATTTATGCATTAAGGCATTACTACCAACCATCTCAAGAATGCTTTCATGTTGTAAATACATCATACACCATGACCAAGTGGGAATTATCCCAGTGATACAAGGATGGCTCAATTATCTGTGAATCAGTGTGATCACATAAATCAATGTGATACACCACGTTAACAAATTGAAGAATAAAAATCATATGATAATTTTACTAGATGCAGAAAAAGCTTTCAACAAAATTCAACATCCGTTTATGATAAAAACTCTCAACCATGTGAGTATAGAGGAAAGATACTGCAAGATAATAACTGCTATATATGACAAACCCACAGCTAACACATCATACTCAGTGATGAAAAGTTGAAATCATTTTCCTCTAAGATCAAGAACAAGACAAGGACGCCTACTGTCACTACTTTATTCAACATAGTATTGGAAGTCCTAGCCACCACAATCAGACAAGAAAAAGAAATAAAAGAAAATCCAGATTGGAAAGGAAGAAATAAAACTATCACTGTTTGCAAATGACATGATACTATATATAGAAAATCCTAAAGATGTCACCAGAAAGCTATTAGAACTCATCATTGAATTCAGTAAAATTAATATATAGAAATCTGTCACGTTTCTATACACTAACAAAGAACTATCAGAAAGAGAAATTAAGAAAACAATCCCATTTACAATTGTATCAAAATGAATAATAGCTAGGAATAAGTCTAACCAAGGACATAAAAGACCTGTACTAAGAAAACTATGACATTGATGGAAAAAATTGAAGATGACACAAACAAATGGAAAGACATACTTGCTCATGGATTGGAAGAATATTGTTAAAATGACCATACTACTCAAGGCAATCTACAGATTCAGTACAGTTCTCATCAAAATACCAATGACGTTTTTAACAGAACTAGAACAAATAATTCTAATTTTTGTATGGAAACACCAAAAACTCCAAATAGTCAAAACAATGTTGAGAAAGAAGAACAAAGCTGGAGATATCACAGTCCCTGATTTCTTCTAAGAATTTTACAGTTTTAAGTATTAAATTTAGGTCTTTGATTGATTTTGAGTTAATATTTACATATGATATTAAGCAAGGATCTAACTTCATTCTTTTTCATGTGGATAACCAAATTTTCCAGCACCATTGTTGAAAAGCCTGTCCTTTCCTCATGGAATGGTCTTGGCACACTTGTCAAAATCCAGTTGACTTTATGTATATATGGCATTTATTTCTGGGCTCTCTATTGTATTCCGTTGGTCTATGACTGTCTTAATGCCAGTACCACACTGATTACTGTACCTTTGTTGTAAGTTTTGGAATCAGGAAGTGTGATTCCTGTAGCTCTGTTCTTACTTTTCAAGATTATTTTGGCTATTTGGGCTCCCTTGAGATTCCATATGAATTAAGGATGACTTTTTGTATTTTGGCAAAAACATCATTGGGATTTTGATAAGGACTGCATTGAATCTATAGATTGCTTTGCGTAGTATTTAGATATTGATCTGTGGTTTTCTTTTCATGTAGCATCTTTGTGTAGCTTTGGTTTTATGGTATTGGTGATCTCAAACCATGTGTTAGGGAGTGTTCCTTCCTCTTAAATTTTTGGGAAAGTTAGAGAAGGATTGGTATTAGTTCATTTTTGGTATTAGTTCATGTTTGGTAGAATTCACCAGTGAAGGCATCAGGTATAGAGCTTTTCTTTGCTGAGATTTTTGATTAATGATTCAATCTTTTTACTTAGAGGCCTATTCAGATTTTCTGTTTCTTTGTGATTTCCTGGTATGTTTTGTGTTTGTAGGAATTTGTTCATTTCATCTAGGCTGTCCAATTTGTTGGCATAAAGTTGTTATAGTACTCTCATATTCCTTTTTATTTCTGTAAAACAGTAGTAGTGTTATCACTTCCATTTATGATTTTAGTAATTTGGTTCTTTTCTCCTTTTTTCTTAGGCCATCTAACAAAATTTTTTGTTTTGTTAATCTTTTCAAAGAACTAACTTTTAGTTTCATTGAGTTTCTCTATTGTATTTTTTCTATTTCATTTATCTCTGCTGTAATTTTTACTATTTCCTTCCTTCTGGTGGCTTTGGGTTAATTTGTGTTTCTTTTTCTAGTTTCATAAGTGCAAAATTAGGCTTTTGCTTTGAGGTCTTTCTTGTTTTTTAATGTATGGATTGGCCAAAGAGTTTCTTCAGGTTTTTTTTGTATCACCTTACGGAAAACCCCAAATGAACTTTTTGGCCAAGCCAGTAATTATTTATAGCTATAAATTTCTTGCTTTGCACTGCTTAACCACATCCCATAAATTTTGGTACATTTTTTTGTTTTGTTTTGTTTTCATTTGTCTCTGAGTATTTTCTAATTTCCCTTGTATTTTCTTTTACCCATTGTTTTTAAAGTATATGTTGTTTAATTTCTACAAATTTGTGATTTCTCTAGTTTTCCATTTCTCACATTATCCTGTTGTGTTTGAAGAACATATTAGGGTGGCCAAAAATTTCGTTCGGAAACACCCGAATGAACATTTTGGCCACTCCAGTACTTTATGTGATCTCTACATTTTAAAGTCTACTAAGACTTAATTAGTGGCCTGACATATGGTCTCTCCTGGAAGATGTCCCATTTCCACTCGAGAAGAATGTGTTTCCTGTTCTTGTTGGGTATTGTATTCTATATGTTGTTTGACTTAGTTGGTTTATTGTGTCTTGGTGTGGGTCTCTTTGATTTCATCTTTTGGGGAATTTGTTCATTGTCTTTAATGTTTATATTAATGTATTTCATCAAATTTGAGAAAATTTCAGCCATTATTTCTTCAAATATTCTTTCTCCTCCTCTGGAATTCCCACATCAAACCAATGTCTGCTTAGTGGTGTCCCACAAGTCCCTTAGACTGTCTTTTCTTCAATCTGTTTTCTTTCTGTTCTTCAGATTCAGTACTTTTCATTGTTTCATCTTCAAGTTCACTGATTATTTCTCTTCCCTCCTCAAATCTGCCTCTGCATCCTTCTAGTGAATTTTTCATGTCCGTTTTTGTACTTTTTTGGGAAGGGGGAAATTTTTCTGGTCTAATAATTGACACAAGGCAGATTAACAGAAAAAAAAATTAATTTGTATGCACAGAGGTCTCATAGAAATGGAACACCTGAAGTGACCAAGGCAGGCTGTTTATAAAAAAAAATTAATTTTAGATAAAGAAACAATCATTTGCGAAGATTTAACAAAGGGGCTTGTGCTTGTGGTAACAGACTAATGAAGAAGTCACACAGATTTTTTTATACAGCTTTCTTAGCCTGAACTTCTTAATTCTGTTGATAAGGATGCTTTCTGTACTTTGGGTATGGGGGGATACTTTCACATTGGAGATTTCTTTCTTGCTTTCAGGGGGAAAGAGAAGGATCAGAGTGTTGTTTTCTTTTAAGTATTGTTTTTTTATTTTCTCACCAACTGATCTCAAGTAACTTTAATTCAAAATAATCTATATGCCATTGTGGCGTGTCTTGGGGTAGCCTGCTCTCAGTCCCAACAACTTTCAGTCCAGAATCCTTTTTGGGTTCTTTTTAGGTTTTCTGTCTCTTTATTGGTATTTCCATTTTGTTCACATGTTATTTTCTTGACTTTCTCTACATTGTCAGTTCTTTGAGCATTTTGAAGATGATAGTTTTATTTTTTATTTTAAATTTTTTAAAATTAATTTTTATTGGAGTATAGTTGCTTTACAATGTTATGTTAGTTTCCACTGTACAGCAAAATGAATCAGCTATACATATACATATATCTCCTCTTTTTTGGATTTCCTTCCCATTTAGGTCACTATAGTGCATTAAGTAGAGTTCCTTGTGCTATACAGTATGTTCTCATTAATTACCTATTTTATATATAGTATCAATAGTGTATATGTGTCAATTCCAATCTCCCAATTCCTCCTCCCAACCCCACCAATGTTGTTTTAAAGTCTTTGTCTAATAGATATGCCAGGTGTTTTTCAGGGAGAGTTTTTGTTGTTCCTTTTTTTCCTTTGAGTGGCCCATACTTTCTGTTTCTCAGTATGCCTTGTGACTTTTTTGTTGGAAACTGGACATTTGAATCTAAATATGTGATAACTCTGGAGATCAGATTCTCACCTTTCACTAAGTTTTATTATTTTCTGTTATCGTTTTTATTTTATTTTATTCTTTTTTGTTGTAGGCTGTCTCTGTGCTGAGGATCAGGTTGTGTTATAAACTTAAGGTCTTTTCTGAACCTGTTCCTTTCCCTGGGCAAATATGGTGGCTTTCTGTTTTCTCTCATATACGCAGTTGCTTTTAAATGTTTCAGTCTTTAATGTCTGACTTCTAAAAGGAGAAAAATAGAAAAACAAAGGTTGGGGGGGGGGAATGCCCAGGCTCTTTAAAAATATCCTGGAAGTCACCTTAGCCAAAGGGGGAGGGGCTTGCAACAATGGGGGGATTGCAACAACAATGGTCACTTACCTCTTTGTATGGACCTCTGAGATGAGAAGCAGTAATCAGGGATCAGAGCACAAATACGATATTTGGAGGACAGTGTCTTTTTTACCCACTCTTGCTCCTGCAAACTGTGTCTAGGTTGCTCCAAGAACAGGTAAATAGCTACCTTCCATGGAGCAGGGTGGTAGGGGATGGGTAGCTGCCACTATGCTAAGAGCTCAAATTAACTGAAATTAACAGCAAGGTACAGTCCAAGCCTTCTTCTGAAGTTGAAAGCCTTCAGTAGACTCCAGATTTCCAAATTAGTTATGTCAGACAGATTGTGTAGGTTGGGGGGGCAGATTTCTGTTGCTTTCTACTTTGTCATCTTCCAAAATCCTCTCTTCTATTGTCTTTATTTTTGTCTTCCTTTCTGTTTTGTGTTTGCCTAGAGACTTCTTACTAAATAATGTTTAAAGCTTGCAGTTGTTATAGTTGTAATCCTGTTATTATTCAGGAACTCTAATGATTTGGTGGTAAGGTGTTGCTACAGGACAAGCATTCAACAGTCCTATAATTAGGTCTTATTCTTCTAGTGTGCCTGAGTTAGGTAATTGCCTTCCCCCATGTTGAAGGCTGGAGGGAGCTGTAGTTTGGTATTGTCCTTCTCCCACATAAAAGGCTAGAGGGTGATATAATAGGTAATTACCTTCCACAGGCTTGTTTGGTTTTGGTAAAATGCCAGTTGGTTAGGCTCTGGTAAAATATTTTCCCTTGAGTTTAGGATTGTTAAAGAGAGCAGAGGGCTCTGGGAGTATTTCAAAATGGTTTCTTTCCCTTCCTCCTGCTTGATGCAGGAAGAAATTTTTCTCCGATCTTCACAGTGAGCAACTGGTATGGCTTTTGGAGATAAAATTTATGGAAGTGTGGTAGTATGCCCCAAACTGGGACTCCTTGGAATTTTAAACTCTCAATCTAGTCCACAGTGAGTCTCCAGCAATTGGCCAATTATAGTTAAAAGTGTTCCAACAGACAATGGCCCCAGGTGTGGGCTTCTGCTCCTGGGCTTGTACTCTTGGTAAACTGGTAGTCTGGATCCACTTGTTCGTTTCTCTAGTTTTCATGGCAACAGTTTGCCTGCTCTATGACCTAAATTCTTTGATGACTCTAAGAAGAGCTATTGATTTTCTGTTTGTTCAGCTATTTTCTTGTAAGGGTGGGAGTGATGATTTCCAAGCGTTTTATGTATCTTATTGGAAACTGGAAGCCCCTCATACACTTTCTGGAATATAGGAATGTAGGAGTTCATTGTCAATAATGTTAATGTATTGTCAAAAAAATATATAATTACTTTTTAATATTACCAGTTCTTAAATTATTATCTCAACATGAATTTTAATTATGGTCTGATACTTTGAGGTTTGATTTTATCTAACATATTGGACAAAAGAAGAAAATTTTTATACTCTTGATTTAAAGACAAGATAAATATTTTTACTACCGTATTTATAACACATATTTTATTTGGGAAGCTGATGTAAATGTTTGTATATTTCACATATAGATATTTTACAAAGCCCAGAAATAATTTCTGAATTGGTAATTTAAATTTTTATGTCTATTAATATTTTCAAGTACAGATTTTGAAATTAGAAACTGATTTATGATTAATATAAATTTGTTTATGGTAAAAACTTTTGTCACTAATTAAGAGCAAATATGATTCCTTGTCGAGAATCACCCAGGACTTCTTTAACAAATATCTTCTCCTCTTTTATGTATTCATTTAAATATTTTTGTTTATCATGCATATTATTTGGTGAAGGATACTCTTGAATTGTTCTCCATTTTGATGAGCTGGTATGGTAATTTTTCTTTGTCATTATCTATATGGGTACTGTTTTGTTCTAAAACGTTAAGAGATTTTTGTATCTTATTCTCAAAGAAATAACATGATAAGTTTTCTAGGTAGAATCCATTGTCACTATAGTTTGCTTGTATTTGTGTGTTTCTATATTTGGTGCTAAATATAATATTTTACTATTAATCCATTATATCTCTATTTAAATACTAAATGATGTGGCTTTAGCTCTAGGTCAAAACTATTGTACTTTTTGAAGTTTATGCAGAGAACATGGGATATTCTTTTTTAGTTAATATAGAGAATATAAATACCAATTATATTCATTGGGACACAAAAATGTATAAGGGTATACGTTTTCATTTATTGCTTATATCATTTAAAATAATAACACACTGAAAAAATCAATTTAATCTAAAGAGAATTTAATTTACAATGTTAATATAATTTCCTAATGAAAGTCCTAGATTTTGGTGACTCATTTTAGTTACCAATTCTTAGTCTTTCTTTGGGAAAGTAAAAGCTAATCAACTGATCACTGAGTCATAAGTTTATCTCTCAGGACCAGTCCCAGGCAAAGTGTGGGAAGCCACATTTCAGAGGCATCACTATCCTTGTGTTTTATCTTTCTCCACCTTTTAAATATCCAGTGCTATTTCAGTGAAACACCGAGTTGATTATAGGTTAAATGCATTTTTAGTCTGTTATAGTTATATGAATAATTTACTTTAGCTTATGAATATTTTAAATTTAGTATATATAATTATTTTAGTAGCTATTTTTAGGTATTAGATGCATAATCCCCCAATTCCTTTATCTGTTCCTTTGTGAAGTAAATGAATCCATTTGTAAGGCTTTTAAAATACATTTATAAAACCCTACATTTTATTTAAAATATTTATGCCTTTACTTCAATTTATATTAAGAAAGAAATTTTAAAAATAAAGAGGAAATCTGTTTATCTTCTGTAGGCCAAATGTAACTGTGTTTAATATAATACTTTAAAATAATTATTTTAAATGCTTCAATATCAATATTAATGCAAATATACAGAAAACTTGAGGACCAAATCATGGAATCATTAGGACAGGAGTAGAATTTTAATATCAGCCCTCTATTAAGAACAAATAATTCAACTTTTCCTTTTTGTGTCAAATTAATTCAAATGTATAATTCCAATTTATAGCAAAACATTAAGCTTTTCTATGTAACAAACCTCATTTTTCATTTTTATATGACCACAGATCTGTAGATAGAAATTTCTTCCTAGTACAGTGCACTCAGTTGTGCAAACTTATCTTTTTAGGGTCAAAGAAGAGCACAAACCACAACTGACACAGTAAGTAAATGTATTAAGAGTTCAGTAGGCTTGACTTCTGTACCTTTGCCACATTCTGCTTTCTGCACCTTGGATGGTATTAGCTTACACTAATACTGGATAGGCTGCAGCTAGTGTGTCTTCTGCTTTTTGACTCTCTGGCTTGTAAGAGAGCTGCCTGCAGCTTCTTACTTCATCTACATACTGACTAGATGTAGTTTTTTGCTGCCTGCTTGTGGACTGGTTAAGTATTCAAACTTAATTTCCCTATATTCTGACTGCCTGGATGATAATTGGAGCTCATATTTCCATTGGCTGTAGCTTTTGTGCCTGTGTATTTTTATTAGTATGGATAAGAAAACATTTGACCATTTGTTTTATTCATTTGGTTATTCAGTCACATTATTTGCTTATTTAAACAGGTGGTTTCCCTTTAGTGGGATCACTGAACTGGTAAATAACGTTCTCCAGCCCCAGCAAAAACAACAAAATGAAAAGGAGCCCCAGACGTAAGTAAGCTGATCTGTACAGACTAAATATTATCTCTAATAGCATAACATACTGAAGAGTATGTATTAAAATACTGCCCTTGGAATAACATTCCTCAGAAATGAAAATTGTTAGGTTATGAGTTTGATATTTTCACCTTTGATACTTCATATCCCATGGAAATATTAAAAGAAAACAAGGATAATTTATAGGGTAGTAAGAACGAAGAGGTAATTCTCCCCCCAACTTTAGTATAAATTATATAAACTGTATTTATCCAGTAAAATATCTTTCTCCAATATGCAGTATATTCCAAAGTATATTTCTTTCAAAAATAATTCCAGAAGACATTAAGAGGTATTTACCCCCCAATTCAATCTTTGGTCAAGTAGTTTTGGAAGGGTTCTTTTAAAAAAGGTTAAGAAGGTTTCTTTATTGTTATACTTCTGAGTGTCTAAATATGCTCCAAGGTATTAGAACATACAATATTAACTAAATTTATGTGACTATTGAATCCTGTTTTCACTGAATATTTCATTAGGTTATGAAACATAATTTGGGAAATCCAGCAATTTATTATCATATTGGTCTGAAGCATTAAAAAATGTCAATTCCATTTATTTCAGTTATTAGTAGATTAAAATACACTCTTTAAGAAGTTGTTCATACTTGTATCTTTTTATCTTTGTGCAAGAAATATTATTTATGTTGTAAAGTGCAAGTTTCTTTGAGAATGTGAGAAAGATTGCATAGATTTAAATTCCACACTCCCCATGATAACTGCCGTCTTACTCAGAAATGCTCTTACCAGTCAGCCTCTGCACTTCATAAAAGTAGGAGTTATGTCTATGGAGTAGATGGTTTGGTTGTATGAATGGGTAGATTGAAAAGTGACATGAGCTCTAGGAGAGAACAAGAATAACTGCCAGGAGCCTTAAGATGAAACATTCAGAAAAACATTCACATTTTGCCTTTAATGAAAATAGAAGATAATGTCTTTTTGTTTTGTTATTATTGAGGGTAATCCCTCATCCATTTTATGTTACTTTGTATGCATTTTATTTTAAATTTGGTCAGTGTTTCATTTTCAACTGAAGTAAAACTGTATTGTGATATGCTTCTCCTACTAGCTGATAATGTATTTCTACGGTTGGAATTGTTGCTGTATTTAAGCCAGTTGAAGTCAAGACCCGTATTTGTCTTGTCTACATTCTATCCTTGACATGTAGCAGAGTGACTGATCCATGGTAGGAACTCAATAAATGCGTCTTCACAACTGATTTTACATGTTTTACCCTTTTATGATGTAAGAATACTGTGTCCCAAGGAATAGAAATAAATTCAATAATCTTTCTCTAATCAGCAAAAATTGTATTAAAATTGCACACAATGTCATTGTTTTGCTGATTTTTCTCTAAGGCACTGAAACATAATAAGGTAGTAAAATCAATAGCAAAATATAATTAGATGCGACTTTGTCTCAATTTTAAATGATGTCAGTTATGTATCTTGTTTGTAGGTTTTAGAAAATAATCAAGATTGTTATGTTATTTAGTAGATTACAGTGGACATTAAATAAAATAGATGTTTTGTTAGTAACTTTAAAAAGTGATCACTGATTATTGAAACAAAATGACATTTGACTGGGATAAACAAAGATCAAGGCAAATTTGAAAAGCAATAGCTTTATTTCAATAATAAATATAATATAGTTTGCTTTGATTTTCGGCTAGGAAGATTGTAGGAGAAAAGACTAGTACTTTCCGATATTTTAAAAATTAATTCCAAATTAATAACTATTATTTCCATTAATGTTTCTTGGACAACTAATTCATTCTTCTTGTTCTGTGATTTATACAATTAAAAAAATCAGAACTAATAAGTTCTCTTAATAGCTACTTTCTTCATCTTACAATCTTATTGTGCTGAAGATTTTCTGATATATAATTTTCTAGGAGCTTTCCTTTTATCTTTCTGATCCACAGGTCAGGGTACTTCTGAATCTTCTCCTTTAATTCATCTTCTCTTTGATCAGAGTCTAGGACTTCTTATTTCTGAATCACCTCATTTGTTTCTCTCTTTGACTACCATTTGAGAAAGATAACATCCTATCTGCTTACTTTCTATTCACTCACCTATTAAATTATCTTGGAGAGTTGAATTCTAGGTATTCATTTTAATTTATAAATGTTAAAAAGTAGGACTATGCTTTTCATATTCTGTATGAACGTTTTCACAGTAGAATAACTAAGTAAATATTCTGTCAGATAGTATTTAAAAATCTAATATTTCCTGAACAGTAATTTCATTTTAATGAATTTCTATAAATCCCATGTTGTGATTTTCAAAGCTTTAATAATGTAGGTTCTTTGAGGTCTGTATTTTTGGAATTTGTTTATATCATAGTTTTTTTTTAATGTAACAGGAATGTAATTTTGAACTTTGAATGTAATGTAATTTTGATATCAGTAATTCATGTGAAAATATAGGTATACGTAGAACAAAGTATCCCATTTTGACTTTCCATAAGTACTGAGGCATAGAAAATGGATTGAGCCGATTTTCAGTTGTCAGTTCATTCATCTTTGCAGAAATTGCTTAATATACAAATTAAATAATTTTAAATTCTTTTCTTTCTTTCACTATTTTTTCACATTAATATTAAAATGAGGGAAAATTGTCTGTAAAGATAATATAATATAGGTTATATGTAGGGTGTAAACGAGTCTTTGGATAATTAAAATGGGCATACTAGGAAAAAATGATAAATGCTATTTAATGCAACTGTTATTTTAACTTGGTGTTGCCAATATGTAGCATAACATCAAAGGTAAGTTTTTTTAATACAGATTAATTAAACCAATCAATTGGATTAGTTTGATTTTGAATTTTCATGTAATAACAGTTTTATTCATGTTGTGACATGTTAAATAATAAATGTACTTTTGAGGGCTTCCCTGGTGGCGCAGTGGTTGAGAGTCCACCTGCCGATGCAGGGGACATGGGTTCGTGCCCCGGTCCGGGAAGATCCCACATGCCGCAGAGTGGCTGGGCCTGTGAGCCATGGCCGCTAAGCCTGCGTGTCTGGAGTCTGTGCTCCGCAACGGGAAAGGCCACAACAGTGAGAGGCCTGCATACCTCCCCCTCCGCCAAAAAAAATGTACTTTTGAAATATTAGGAAAATCTAAAATTTGAAATATTGGAATGATGGCCAATAATTTCAAATGGCCACTAATATAGTAATCCTCTTTGATAATGAGGTATTTTAATAGGAAAACGATGCTAAGGGGAAGCGTGTTAGCATAGAGAGATCATAGGTGAAAGTTTTTAGGTAGCAAAGGGTTTGAGAGACACAAAGACGACTAGTGTGGCTGTAATATAGTGGACAGGAGGGAGTGCGACAGGCAGTGAGGTTCTGAAGGTAGGACTCAGACAGGGCATTGTTTCTCTAGAGAGTGAGAAGGAGTTTGGATCTGAATGTCAGTATAAAGGGAAGATACTGAAAAGTTTTAAACATGGGAGTCACATAATTTAATTTATGTATAAAAATCTGGCTGTTCTATGAGTAGAGTGAGTGAGGATGGAGGTCGAGAGAGTAATGAGGAGGCTTTTGTGAAGGACTTGGCTAGAGATTATGATGACTTGGACCAGGTTGATGATACTGAAGATGGAGGGAAGTGGATTGGGGATATATTTGGAGGTTGAAATGACATGATTTGTTAGTGGAGTAGATTTAGAAGAAGTTAGTAAGGAAGATGAGAGAACCAAAGAGGACTGCCAGAATTCTGATTGGAAGAACTGATTGGGTGGTGATACCATTAACTATGATCAAGAAGGGGAAAGGATGAACAGGTTAGAGGTAGAAACTAAAACTGAAGTTTTAAATTTTTAAAGTTTAAGATGCTAATAAGTTAACCAGCTTTGAAGGAGAGATATGGATTAGCTGCAGATATAACTTTCAGAGTTGTCAGTATAATGCATAAAACTAGAAGAGGAGACAAGATGACGTAGGGAGAGAGTATGTGATGAAGAGCAGATAAGAAGGTCCAAGACTTAGCCCTGAAAATTCTCACACTGTGCATGGTACTAGGCATCCAGAGATAAAAGGACTATGGTTCCTGCTCTCAAATATTTCATATTCAAGAGGGAAAACATGCTGATAAGTAATTAAAAACAATATTGTGGAGACTTCTGGTTTCCTTTTTGACATATAGAGTTTGGAAGCTGTCACTCCCATCCTTACAATGAGAAAAATGCTGAACAAACTGAAAATCAACAACTTCTTAGATCCCAGAAAATTGAGGACACAGGACAAATCAATGCCCTGACAACAGAAAGAAGAGGTGAATAAAGAGAATCACAGCTTCCTGGGAGCAGAAACCACCGGAGCTAGGAGCTGGTAGGAAATTGAGGAAATACTGAAGGCTGAGTGTGGACTAACTTGAGTTAAAAATTCTTGGAAATCCACCTTTAGGGGATCCCCCACCCCAGTTTTGTAAGTTTTACCTCCATGAACTCTACCAAGTTCTCAAGGTAAAATCAGTGAAAAATTCCCTCATACTTTCACCAGGGGGATGGGAAAAGTAACCACTTTGACATACTCCCAGAGATTTTCATTCTCAAAGGAAACTACTTTGCCAGAGCCTAACCAACATGAGAGTAGAGAAATACCCAATTATTGTCCCCCTAACCTTCCTGTCTCTCCAAAACAGGAAAAGAAGCTGAGAAGCACTTGTGACAGTCACAGCCCAGGGGCACTAGCCCATGAAAAGACTAAGACTTATTTATAGGATTATAGAATGCTTCTCTTCCAAGTGTCAGTTTAGGGATCTAGGCTGCTTCCATCTTGTTGGCAAGCCAATTAGAACACATAGCTACCAGGATTGCTGCATCAGAGGAAGAGAGAGAGAATGGAAAACTCACATTTATTCTTTTTTTTTTTTTTGAAGAAATAGAGACATTTTTAATTATTGTCAGTGATTACAAAATCTATCTCTTAATAATTGATAGAACAAGTAGACAGAAAAATCAGTAAGTATACAGAAGACCTGAACAATACTGTCAACCAACTGAATGGAATGAATTTTTTTAGAACATTTCTACTCAACAACAGCAGAATACTCATTCTCTTAAAGTACACACAGAAATTTTACAAAATAGAACATGTTCTATGAGCCATAAAACGTCTCAATAAATTTAAAAGAATTCAACCATAAAGCTATGTGCTATGACCAAAATTATATTAGTTATTAATAACAGAAAGATATCTTAAAACTCCCCAAATGTTTGGAAACTATTATATAATCCATGGGTCAAAGGAAAAAAAAAGGAAATTCGTATATATTTTGAACAGAAATAAATGAAAATACAGCATATTAATATTTGGGAGATGAAGCTGAGGCAATACTTATAGGGAAATTTATATGATGAAAAACTTACACACATTTATTCCTTTTTTTTTTTTTCTTCGCTATGCGGGCCTCTCACTGTTGTGGCCTCTCCCGTTGCGGAGCCCAGGCTCCGGTCGTGCAGGTTCAGCGGCCATGGCTCATGGGCCCAGCCGCTCCGCTGCATGTGGGATCTTCCCGGACCAGGGCACGAACCCGTGTCCCCTGCATCGGCAGGTGGACTCTCAACCACTGTGCCACCAGGGAAGCCCTCACACATTTATTCTTAATTGTGTAAGACAGGAAGTGACATAGGTCACTTTTACTCATAGCTCATTGCCCAGAACTTGTCACAAGGCTCTTAACTAACTGCAAGGAAGTCTAGAAACTCCATGTCCTCATGAAGAGAGGGAACTCTATATAGTGAGCACTAGTAACATCTAGTACAGTTAGTTTACATTTGATTCTTATTTATTGCAATGAGATGGATATTTCAGGATGCCAAAAGATAAAGACATGCCAAAAGAATGCTGTAGTAGCAAAGATAACTCCAGTATTAGTCCCCATTCTTGGTACTGTTGGTTCTTCTGAAACTGCTGTAAGTAATGACTTGAGATCAAGGTCTAATTTTTACAATACTGAAGGGTAAGGTTAATAATATGAAGAAAATTCAAATACAGAAGTATCCTCTCAAAGGAAGGAAATTTGCTGTATGTAGTGTTTCAAGGAATACCAATTCAATTTTGTCAGTGGGATTACAAGGAGATTTCTTTGTATTCTCTTAGGTGGCAGTGAAAGGAGATTAAAAATAGGTTAACAGTGAAAATATTATGAAAGCATACTGAGAAACCCTTAGTTGAACATTAGAGATTACAAAGTACAATAATAAATAGGATAAAGAGTAAACAAAATAATTTTTAAAGGGAGGAGCGAGATACCAGAAAATCATTCTTCTGTTCTTGGATGGAAGCTGTCTACTTTGGTTTGTCATCTGTTTGATCCAAGAGTCGTTGGTTAGCTCTTTCTCTCCAAAGACCATTTGTTTCTGGGGATTCTTAAGACTCTTTTATTTAAGGTCTCCTGATGGAGCAGATTTCCAACAGTCCATGCAAAATTGTTTGTGTCTTTTTAGTTGTGAAACATAAGTCCAAAGATCAACATTTTGAGGCTTTTGTTGAAGTGCTAATTGTTAACATGACTTATTAACAGTCTTTTCCATCATAATCCTGAGGTAGTTTTTCTGTCCTATCTCTTCCAGAAGACTAAATCTGTAGGTTTCAGGTCATAGAGTGTTCCTTAGAAGGATGTTTTGGAAATCCTGCTTGTACCTGTTGATGTTAAGACTAAGTGTATCACATGATTCCTTTGCTGTGCTTAATCATGTTAACTTGCAATAACGCTGACTCTAGGGTCAGAAGTGAAATACTAAATGCCTGGGCAGCCTATTATCAACTTATAAGGGAAAGCTGATAGATCTCCCCAAAAGTTGATTTTATTGTTTTGAAGGCTAATGACAATGGAAATTGAAGGGTCATTGAGAATATTGTTAATTTTACTTAAAAAATTCCACTTGTTTTTTTTCTACTTTTTCTTAAGCTTGAGGATGATATGGACAAAGATGTTTTCTTGTAAGCTATGTACTTCTTATTGGCGCTTGACTGGTCAAAGCAGTTGATATGGACTTGTGAAATAGTGAAGGCAGTTCCTGCACATAAATATGTTTCCAGGTCCAACATAGATAGTCTTCAACCTGAGTGGTCTAAAATTGACTGCATTTGTCATGTATCTTAGAACCACCTTAAATTCCTTTTGGCTCAAAAAAGCGATCAATAAATAAAGAAAAATTATGATGATAGATTGCTTGTTCAGAAAATGCATTTAGAAAAATTGATAAAAATTACCAAAGTGTTTATTGCCAAGTAAAGTTTTTATTAAAACATATGTAGTGAAAAGTGCACAATTTGAAAAATATACAGCTCATTGAATTGTCAGACAGTGAATATATCTGGAAATCATCACTGAAAGCAAGAAGCAGAACATTACCAGCCCTTCAGGATCTCTTCCTTATGCTTCCTTCCAGGGAGGACTGTCTACCACCCCAGGGGGTGGCTTTTATCTTGAATTTTTTCTAGCACCACATATTATTTTTGCCTACTTATATTTAGACTTCATACAAATAGAATCATATGGTATATTGTGCTATATTATTTTGCTTAATGTGTTTGTGAGATCCACTCATATGATTGCATATAGTTGTATTTCATTCATTCTCATGATTGTATGGTACTCTAGTATCTGAAAATACTACAATTCATTTATGTTTTACTATTTCTGTACATTGCAGTTGTTTCCAGTTTTTGGCTATGAATAGTGCTGTGATATACATTCTGATGCCATTATTTTTTCTTACTACTTTGGAAAATTTTGTAGTTATTTGTGAAAGTGAAGTACTTCAGCTATTTAAAAATATTTTCAAACGTTAAATCTAGTTACTATGTCAGGGTGTCTATGTCTGTAGTTTCCCATTTATTTATTTGATAATGCTATAGATACCGTTTCTTGAGCATGCCCTACTGTTTGATGTTTTGGTGCCCCTGCATCTGGCCAAGAGAGGGAGAAAAGGCATTCCAGGGAGAGGAACAGGGTGATATGATCAGATTTGGATTTTAGAAAACCAGTAGAGTTGTAATAGTCACTTAGGCAGCTATTTAGAAGTTCAGAGGAGAGACCTGCTCTGTGACTGGGGTGGCCATCTATATGACATATGTTTATTCTTTTTTTTTTTTTGCGGTACATGGGCCTCTCACTGTTGTGGCCTCTCCCGTTGCGGAGCACAGGCTCCAGACGCGCAGGCCCAGCGGCCATGGCTCACGGGCCCAGCCGCTCAGCGACATGTGGGATCTTCCCGGCCCGGGGCACAAACCTGTGTCCCCTGCATCGGCAGGCGGACTCTCAACCACTGCACCACCAGGGAAGCCCTATTCTTTTTTTAATAAAAGGACATTAGTCCGTTCTGTCAGCGGATTAGTAAAGCAGTGGCTTTTATACTTTTTAAAAAAACTTCCATCCATAAAAAGAAATATATTTTGCACTATAACCCAGTATACACATACCTACATAGAAATATACATATATATGTGTAATAGAAACAAGATATATGAAATCTTACTTGCACTCTTTCCAATGCTATGATCTATTCTATTTCATTAAAAATCATGAGTCTTGGCCTGCTAAATTGATTTTATGTCCTTATATTGGGTTGTACTCTGCAGTTTGAAAAGCACTCTATAATGTGTGTGACTGCATTTAATGATCACATTTTATAACTGCATGCCATGAACTTGTAGAAAGCACAACTTCAAACTCATCATCTAATGAAAGTCAGTGTTATGGAAATCATGAAAGTACACTTGTAAGATGTATGGGAAAACAACAACAGCAACAAAAAGCTATGTGGCTGGGCATAAAATTACCAGGCACAGCAGGAGTACTAGGAGCTAACAGATTGAAAAATTTCTGTTTTCTTAAAGAACTCAGAAGTGAAGAAATTTTACTTTGGAAAACAGTTCAATGAGTTGCTTTGGTGAGGATGGAGAAAATAGACATGAAAAAGTTGGATAAAACAGCTTTTTGAAATAAGAAAGTGGAAAAAGCAATATTTCTAAATTGATAAATTATTGTATATGTCTTTTAAATATTTATTTGTCATAAAAGTTTTAAATTAAATGTGAGTACACCTTTGACTCTTTTATCTGTATCAGGGATCTGCAAAATATGGCCTGTGGGTCAAATCCTGCCTGCTGCCAGTTTTTGTAAATAAACTTTTATTGGAACACAGTCAAGCTCATTTATTTGTTTATCTATGACTTGTCTCACATCCCTTTGGCAAAACTGAGTAGCTGTGACAGAGACCCTATGATCCACAAGGCTTATAATATTTACTATCTGGACCTTTGCAGAAAAAGTTTGCTTACCTCTGATTTACATCACTGGAAACTTATGTATTTACCTTTATATTTATATTTATAAACTTAAATATGTAAGCTTATATATTTAAGATTGTTTAGACCTTTCATTGTATTTGGAGTTTGGTTCTGACAGTGTTGTTTTGGAGTGGAACAAACAAAAATCCCAATGAAATAGAATGCAGAGTCCATAAATAGACATTTGCACATGTGAGAACTAAGTATATGATAGATTGCTATCACAAATCAGGGGAAGAAAGGATGGTCTTTTTAATGGTGCTGGGAAAATAGAGTCTCTATACGCAAAAGCTTAAAATTAAGTTCTTGCATCACATCACATATAAAAATAAACTTTAGATCGATTAAAAGCCTAAATGTGAGAGGCAAAATTATAAAGCTATTAGAAGAAACTGTAGAATTTTTTGTGACTGACTCAGGGGTAAGTAAGGATTTTTATTATAGCCAGCCACCAAAACCACGAACCATGCAGGGAGAAACTGATGTATTAGAATGCAACAAAATTAAAGAATTCTGCTGAACAAAGAATAGAATTAGCCATCATTTGTCAGACTAGGACATTTGCTATGCTCAGCTTAAAAAGAATTAACATATAGGCTTTACAGGGTTCTTCTGCAAATCAGCAAAAACAAGTAAACAACCCCATAACCCCCCCACCCCGCCCCTGCCCCACCAGGAAAACCAATAGAGTTCTGGTAAAGGATGGCAGGAATAGGTAGTTCACAGGTAGGGCAGTTCAACTGGCTGAACTTCATTAGGAGTCAGAAAAATGTGAACTTAAAAAAATAAAACATCAGTTCATATCTACCCAAGCTGCAAAATTTAAAAAATTAAATAATATCATGTATAGGCAAGGGTAAGAGAAAACTGGAGCCTTCATACCCTGCTTGCAGGTGTGCTAACTGGGTTAAGCCATTTGGAGGGAAGTTCAGAAATATTTAGTGAACTTGAGTATGTCTATTATATTTCTGTATACATATCTCAGAGAAAAACATATGTGTTTATAAATATCTCATTACAGAAATATTACAATTTATTGGAAATATACAGTAATGAATTATAAAGGGCCAACTTATTTATTTACTAATTCTTTTTTAAATTGAAGTATAGTTGATTTACAATATCGTGTTAGTTTCAGGTGTACAGCACAGTGATTCAGTTATATATATAAATCTATTCTTTTTCAGAATAAAGTGCCAACTTTTAAAAAATAAAGGGATGAATAAAATGTAAATAAGGAACATTATACAGCCATTAAAATGTGTAAACTTACAGTTGTTGGAGCTTGGATTCTGCAGCAACATTGAATTTGTATCTGGCTTTACTTACTAGCAGTGTGACTGTAAGTAAAAATAGCTTCTCTGTAGAATACAATAATAGTAGAATATTTATAATAGTACCTATCTACCTGATACACAATAAGCACCATATGCATTAGCTATTGTTTATTCTATTTAGATTTTAATATAAAAATGTAAAGACTGGTTCCTGAGGGAAGGGAAGTCACATCGGGGAAGGGAAAATAGTTAATTAAAAAGGGAGCCAAGCATGGATCAGTGCAACCAAGCTCATGATCAACTCTATTTTGGATACCTACGGTTTAAAAACAGAGAAAGAAAGAAAATTTAAAAAAAGGTGTGCATTGTAATCTATCCTAGGAGGAAGCGAGAGCATGTATAAAATATAAATGCCCTATAATGGATGCACCATAGTGAGTCTAAAGGGTGAGTGGCTTTAGCTGAAAGAGGGGAAAGAAGCAGTGCAAAAAATGAGGTTGAAGGGGTGAATGTGTGCGAGAACATTCAAGGCTTTGTATGTCTTCATAAGAAGACTTTTCTTCTTCTTAAAAACAATCAGAAGCCATTAGCGTATTTTAAGCAGTGAGATGACAAGATAATTTTTCTGTAGTATGCAGAAGGGGAGAAGTGTGGATGTGAGTAGCCTAGCCAGGAGGCTAGGTGGGCATTGATGGTAACAAGGCCTATGGTATTGACAATGGATTCAGAGACAAGCGGAAGGATTCAAGACATATTTAAGAAGTAAAGTTGAAAGGACTTAGATTAATTATGCATTTGAAGGAGGGAGATATTTCTAGAATAATTCTAGATTTCAGGCCTGCATAATTAAATGGTGGCACAATTCACTGAAATTGTGCACTGGCAGGAACACTGGCAGGGAATTTAGTTTAATAGGAAAATTAGGAGTTCGCTTTGATACGCACTGAATTCCAACTGGCACTGAGACTTCCAAATATTTAGAGATGTCAAGTAGGCAATTGAATATTGAAGCTCAGAGGAGAAGTTTGAGCTGAGGATTTACATTTATAAGTAATTTATATATAGGTGGAAATTGAAGTCTTAGGTGTGGGTATGATTGCCTAAGAAGACATAGAATGAAAAGAGAAGAGGGGCCTGAGTCTTGACCTTCAAAGGAGAGAGAAAATGAAAGGCAGATACAGGAAGAAAACCAGGAGAGTGTAATGAAAGCCCAGTGGGCATGTGAACATAATTTCAAGTATTGTTGAGAACTCAGTAAGATGGAGACTAAAAAATTTGTCCATTAGTTTTAGATACAGGGAGATCCTTGGTAAACTTTGTGAGAATTAAGAAGTAGACTGGAAATTAGATTAGATTGATTGAAGAGTGACTGGGGTGAGGAAGCAGAGATAGAATTTGGCATATTTATAAATGGGAAGGGAAGAAATGCTCTTTTTGGCAAGGAATATAATTTAGCTCCCAAATCTGCCTGCACACCACCACTTCTACATATGGTAGTTTCTCATTTTATAGGACTGGAAGGATGAATACACAAAATCTCTGTATAAGTCCTCTCTTATCGCCTCAAGCTGTTATAGTCTAGTCCTATCTGAATTTCGGCTTCTCTCTCTCTCTTTGCTGCCTACAGCTGGGAAGATTTGATCCCATCCTACAGCCCTAATAATGCTGTAGTCTCTGGGATTACTACAGTTGTTATGTAAAAGAGTTTTAAATAGCTCTAATCTAGCACTTTGGGATACATAATTACTAATTTTTCTGCTAATGTGATTGGCCTTCTCCCTGTTTGTGAAATGGGGTTTCTACTTCCCTTGAGGCACTATTTTGTACAACAATTGACTTAACTAGATTTCTGCTTTTTGTTCCAATGTGACTTGGTAACTTGCCTAATACTCCAGTGCCTCTAGAACCAAAACAAAACATTACTCTAATTTTCTTCTTCTTTCTCTGTTTCCCAGTGGGGTTCAGCCATGTGCTGAAAGATATGCCAGAGATCATAAGTGTGTACACAGGTATACAGTAGAAATGTATAATATACCTCACCTATAGAAAGATAGTTCTTCTAAATGGTTGAGAGAAGCTATGATGCAGAGTTCATTCAGTGGTCCACTTAAAATCATCCTTGCTCTGGTACATGTTTATGAGCTTGGGTTTCCGTAGTGGTGCTTATTTTGTGTTAACAGAGATTCACTTAAACCTGGTGGGAGATCATCAGGGAAAAACAGTATGTTGTCTGAAGTTATAGAAAAAAATTGAGAAAACTGGCACGGCTATTTGAATTTACTAATATTAGGTGTGAAAAAGGAAGTCTGCTTTTGTGGTTAAGTAGGTAAAAGGACTTACATAGATCTATTTTTAATTTACCTACTGACTTTAGGTTAGCACTTTGAAACTAACTTTTTTAAAAGTCAGGCTTATTTGAGGTATAGTTTATTTGCAGTAAAATTCACCTTTAAAACATACACTTCACTGAATTCTGGAAAACATACATAGTTAAATATCTACCACCATAATCAAGACAGACTATTTCCTTCACCTCCAAACGTTCCTTGTGTCCATTTGTAGTTAATCCTCTTGCTCTACTTCAGCTCCTAGCAACCATTGTTCTGATTTCTGTCGTAATAATTTGCCTCTTTTTGAATGTTATATAAATGAAATCATATCATGTAAAAGTGGACAATCTGCGACCCATAGGCCAAATCTGGCCCACTGCCTGTTTTCAGTGTCCATAAATAATATTTTATTGGAACACAGCTATGCTCATTCATTTATATATTGCCATTGGTTGCTTTCTGGTTCATGCTTTTTAGATTTTATTGAAGATATGCTTGTCTAATCTAGCTAAGTAGTCTTTGTTTAACCCAAGGCCTCATTTTTGTCAATGTTTCCATCTAGAAGTTTTATAGTTACAGTCATTTTATTTAGTTCTGTAATCTATTGTTTATGGTTCTGTAATACATTTAGTTAATTTTTGTATAGGTGTGAGGTATGAGTTGAGGTTCATTTTTTTACACATGGATTTCCAGTTATTTTTTTTACACATGAATTTTCCCTTGCTTTAAAGGGTTATTCTTTATCATTGAATTACCTTGGTATCTTTTTAAAAAAGTAATGACCATTTAAGTGTTGGACTATTCTGGACTCTGTTCGATTCTGTTCTATTGTATGCGTGTTTATCCTTTGCCAATATTTGATTACTTCTGTAACTTTTCTAGTTAAGTCTTAAAATCAGGTAATGTGAGTCCTTCAGTCTTTTTGTTTTTCAAAATATTCTGCCTATTCTGAGAGTTTTGCTTTTCCATACAAATTTTAGATTGAGCTTGTCGATTTGTTTAAAAAATTCTTTCCGAGATTGTGACTGAGATGACATTGAATCAATAGATCAATTTGTAGAGAATTGGTATCTTAACAATATTGAGACTTCTCATTGATGAATACAGTATATTTCTACTATTAATTAGATCTCTCTTTTGATTCTTTTTATTAGTGTTTTATAGTTCTTACCAAAGATAGCCTGCACATATTTTGTTAGATTTATACCTTAGTCTTTTATTTTTTTTTGATGCCATTGCAGATTACTTTTTAAAATTTTGATTTCCAACTGTCTATTGCTAGTATATAAAAATACAATTTTTTTTTGTATATTGAGCTTGTATCTTGTGAACTTGCTAAACTCATTTATTTATTATAGGAGATTTTTTTATAGTTTCTTTGGGATTTTATACATAGACAATTATGCCATCTGTGCAGTTTAAAAATTTTCCTTTCCAATCTCTATGGCTTTAATTTTTATTGTTTTTTCTGGCTTTGATGCATTAGCTAGGATTTCCAGTCCAGTGTTGGTTAGGAGTAGTGAGAGAGGAGACGTTGCTTTGTTCCTGATTTCAGGGGGAAAAGCACTCAGTTTTTCAAATACAATATGATGTTAGCTGTAGAGTGTTTTGTGGATACTGTTATTGCATTAAGGAAGTTTCTGTCTCTTCCTAGTTTGCTGATTCAGCTGCTTTCTCAGCATATTTTGACATAATCATATGTTTCTTTCCCCTTAATCTGTTAATGTGGTAAATTATATTGCTTGAATTTAGAATGTGGAACCAACCTTGCATTCCCAGGATAAACATCACCTATTTGTGATGTATTATTCTTTAACATATTTCTGGATTTGGCTTGCTAATGTTGGGTTGAGGATTTTTGCACCTTCTCATGAGGAATATTTGTCTATAATTTTCTTTTCTTATTATATTTTTGTATGGTTTTGGTATCAGAGTAATGTTGGCCTTAGGAAATTAGTTAAATGTTTCTTTCACTTTTACTTTCTGGAAGGGATTATGTAGAATTGGTATTGTTTCTTCCTTAAATATTTTGCAGGATTCATCAATAAAGCCATGGAGAACTGGAGTTTTATTTTTGAAAGGTTTTTAAACTATGAGTTAAATTTCTTTAATAGCTTTAGGACTTGTCAGGCTATCTAGTTCTTCTTGAGTGAGGTGTACTTATTTCTGTCTTTCAAGAAGATGGTCTGTTTCTCATGTAAGTTGTAGAATTGTGGGCATAGAGTTGTTTGTAATATTCTCTTATAATCTTTTACATTTAATTTTGTTTAACTGTGGAGTCTGTAGTGATGTTACCTCTATCATTGTTGTAGGTAATTTGCATCTTCTCTCTTTCTTTCTCTCTCTCTCTTCCTTGATCATTCTGGCTGGAGGTTTATCAATTCTATTGTTTCTATTTTAAAAAGAATCAGTTTTTGGTTTCATTGATTTCTTCTCTAATCTTTTAAAATTTCCTTCCTTCTACTTTCTTTGGGTTTAACTTTCCTTTTTCTTTTTTTGAAACTGATTTGAGACTTTTTTCTTTTTGACATAAGCATTTATTTCTATGTCTAGGTCTGGTTTTCCATAAGATACTTCCAAGGAGTATCATACTCCTGCCTGAAGAACTTACTTCAAATCCCTTGCAGTTAAGGTCTTCCTTTAACATTTCTTTGCCTGAAAAAGCCTTTATTTTGTCTTCATTTTTTTAAGCATAATTTCACTGCATATAGGATCTTGGGTTGATAGGTTTTTTTTTTTTTTTTTGTTACTTCCTGTCTGTGCTTTATAAAGATGTCATTCCAAAGTCTTCTAACTTGCATGGTTTCTGAAGAATAATCTTCTGTAATTCTTATCATTGGTTCTTTGTTAATAATATGTTATTTTCTCTGGCTGCTTTTATAGTTTTCTCTTTATGTTTGGTTTCTAGCAGTTTGACTATGATGTGTGTAAAAGTGTGTGTGTGTGTGTGTGTGTGTGTGTGTGTGTGTGTGTGGTATTTGTTCTACAAAGGATTCTCTGAAGTTCATGTGTTTGTGATTTGCTGCCTTTCATTAGTTTTGAAAAATTCATGGCCGTTATCCCTTCAAGTATTTCCTCTGTTCTGTTTGTTCTGTTTTCTCTTTCTTCATCTTCTGGGACTCCAGTTTTACATGTTAGATCATTTTAGCTCTTGGATGCTCTCTCTTTTTTTTTTTCTTTTTGGCCACAGCACACAGCATGCAGGATCAGATCCCTGACTAGGGATCGAACCCATGCCCCCTGCATGGAAGCATGGAGTCTTAACCACTGGAACACCAGGGAAGTCCCTTGGATGTTCTTTTTTTCCTACACTTTTTTTTTTTTCTGTTTTAATGTGGATAATTTTTATTGACTTATTCTCAAGCTTACTGTTCTTTTCCTTAGTTCTTTCAAGCCTACTCATGAGACCATCAAAGGAATTCTTCATCTTTGAGGACATATTTTTTATTTCCAGTATTTCCATTTGACTCTTACAGTTTCCATCTTTCTGCTTCAGTACCCTATTTGTTCATGTCTGTTGTCCACCTTTTTTCTCTATATCTTTTACCTAAATAATTTTAATCATTTTAAAGTCTGTGTCTGATAATCTTATCATCTTTGTCATCTCTGAATCTACTTGTAGTGATTATCTCTTGACAACGGGTTGTTTATTCCTTGTGTTTTTTTTCCTGAGTCTCATGCTTTTGAGTTGTATTTATGCCTTAAAGTTGGCATGCCTTTTCTGTCAGACTGTCAGTATTGGGGATTAAATCACCAATCAAGTCAGGGGTTCAGACAGGTTTGGATTTTGCTGTTGCCATCATTATCTTTAGTGTACTACTATCTTCAAATTCCTCTAACGTGAGCCACTGTTGCTTTTTGCTTGGGGTGGATGCAGGAGTACTGTAAGTTTTGTTTTGTTTTTATTGTTTTGCTACCCCTTCAGCCATTCCTATCCACTTATGTCACAGAGGGAGGGGGTCTCTCCCCATGTTCTTGCCCATTCCCCAGAGGTAGACAACTGGTGCGTATTTCTTGATCCTAGGCTTGTGATAGGGGCAGGGTGTTCTGTTGTGTGTGTTCTATCTTCCGTCTTTGAACAGGCTTTGTCAACCTAGGCCTCAGGGATGAGGCTTGCTCAAGGTTTTTACTCCCTCCTTCCTGTGGCAGCAAATGTGCCTTATATCTCTGAATGGTTTGGGGCAGGAGTTTCCACCCCTCCCTTAGTGATAAAAGGCCTTTAATTAGTGGATAAGATCTTGGTTGAAGGTGATTTTTGTCCCTCTTTCATGGGAAGAGGGTTTTTTTTCAAGCTTTTCCCTAGCTGCAATGGATCTTTACCTTTGCCCTGGGGATGACAGAGTTTACTCCCTTTTCCTGTGGCTTATAGCTTTGGCTTTTTTAGGAGAAATAGTCTGGGAAAATGTGCCTGTGTCCTAGCAGCCACTAGTCAGTCACTTCTGTTATACCTGCATATGTGCATCCCCAAAGGATTCTTTTTGTTCTCATGCCCTGCTCTCAATATGCCTGATGAATAACCAGTGGAGGTATGTGGAAGAGTGCTTGGGAGTGAGTGTGAACTTCCCTTGAGTCTGGGCCCCTAGCTATTCCAAACTGTCATGTTAGCCCACACTTGGCCTTTACAATTTGTTAAAGTTTTAATGAATTTCCTCTTACCTAATTGTAAGAGGAAACACCTCTTTCCCCTGTGTTCTGCCAAAAGAGAAACAGTGTGGCCCATTGCTCTTTGGAAGGGCTTGTTGCTCTTTGGAGTTTAGATTATTTGGTTGCCTTATAACCTCAACTCTGTGAAGGGCTCAAAACAAGTTATGATATTTTAGATTATTTAGCCTTTTGTCCTTTCTAGGATGGGAGTGACATTATGTACAGCTTTGTAAATCCTAAACATTAGTTCTGATTAGGAACTTTGATTTATAAATCCAAATTATAGTTCTAAATATTTTAAATTATCCTTTATAAAGACAATGGAAGTGAGAAGTTTTATCACTATTTATTTTTAACTAGAAAAAATAAAGGCCTTACTTTTATTTGTACAGCCTTATTTGGTAGGCTTCTAATATTTCATAGTGTCTTTGCAGCCAACTAATGTCGAGACTATTGAATAGATTTAAACAGTTAGTGAGACCACTCATCCAATGTTTTCCCCTCTGTTTGGATTCTTAAGATCATTCCAATTGAGAGTCTGTCTCAATGATTTGAAGTTCATAGGTTTTGGTTTCACTGTGTAAGTCAAATCAGTCTTTTTGTGAAGCTAAACTGTTGAAAAATAACATTGTAAATATTTTACAGTATATGATTGAAAATATATTGCAAATGGTTGGTAGAAATTTTACAATTATAGTTCAAAGAAGTATCTTAATTGTATTGTTTCTTAAATTAGCATGTATATCAGAAGGCAGAAGGCAGAACTACTTACACTTTTATGATGTGATGTGCCATAAAAGATGTTATTCTATAAACAGAAAATTAAATTTTTATTCTGTGTTCTCCTATGGGTTTTTTTGGGTATAAAATTGTGTCCACAGACTGTGGTAATTATTTTTTTTTTGAGACATCAGGAAACCAAATTTTTCTTATCTGTGTTCTCTGCAGAAAACTTCATCAGCAGTTTGAAATGTATAAGGAGCAGGTAAAGAAGATGGGAGAAGAATCACAGCAGCAGCAAGAACAGAAAGGTGATGCTCCAACCTGTGGTATCTGCCACAAAACAAAGTTTGCTGATGGATGTGGCCATAACTGTTCATATTGCCAAACAAAGTTCTGTGCTCGTTGTGGAGGTCGAGTGTCATTACGCTCAAACAAGGTACAGAATGAAAATTACACTTCATAATTCTCTTATACTTAAGCTTATCTTGAATAAAATAGACAGCTGAAATTAATACTCAGGTTAATCAATGAATAAGAACCTTCCCTAGTGTCTTCAATTCAGATAAAATAATTAAAAAAATTTTCCTCTGAATTAAAAAGGTATTTGTCTCATTGTTTATGTTCTTTAGCTTATGATTTTGTTTAGAATCATAGGGTCTTAGACTTTCAAAGATGAAGAGAATTTAGAGATCAATTGGCCTAACTCCTTATTTTATAGGTGTAGAAAACTCAGATCCAGAGACACTAAAATTCATCTTAAAGTCACACAACTGATTAATGTTTGGGTTGTGTCACAGCTTTTTCGATTACTTCACATAATTTTATAAACTTGGTAGATCTGCTCTTCCTTTGGCCTCCGTTTTCTTTCTTTTTGAAAGAGGCTCTTTATGGCTTTGAGATTCTGTGTTTCATAATTTTATAGCTTTTGAGGCTACTTTACTCTTTATTTTTGTTTTAACATTAATGAAATAAACATTAGATTATGGATTTAAAGAAGAAATGTTGAGGCTGTGTTTCACACCTGTACTAGATTTTTGTAGTTTATCCATCCACTTTAGGGAATATATTAATATTTCCCAAAGAATGCTATGTTGAAATTAGTAAAAGCAGTATTTTAAATTGTTGTCTAAGTTCTTTATAATTTGTATTTATCTCCTTCATAGTATTTTATCACTCAGTTCTTAGGTAGCTCAAAAATATGAAGCTGATGTCTTTACATACATTACTTAGACACAATTATGGGAATTTGTTCCCCTTTGTGATTTCATTTCTCCATTGTCTCATTGTTTCCCTTTTCTCATTGTTTTGTTTTGCCCAGAACTAATAACTTTTCTTTATTTGTCCTTATCTTTCTCCCTGGTTTACCTGATTATTTTTCTTTTCCTTGACTAGTTGCATTGGCTAGAAACTCCAGTGTAATTCTGATTGGAAGTGATGAGAGAAGCTATCCCTATTTTGTTCTTATCTTGGAGAGAAAGCATTCAGTCTTTCACTATTAAGTATTATGTTAGCTATCAGCTCTTCATAGATGTTGTCTATTATTAATTTGGTGAGAGTTTTTGTTTGTTTGTTTGTTTACCTCAGGAATAGATGTTGGATTTTGTGAAATACTTTTTCTCCATCCATTGAGATTGATTATATGTTTTTTGTTAATATGGTGAACTACATTGATTTTGAAATGTTAAACCAACTCTGTATTCCTGGAATAAAACCCATTTGGTTATGATGGATTATATCTTTTACATATTAATGGGTTTGATTAGATAAAATTTTGTTTACAATTTTTGCTTCTGTGTTCATGAGGGTTGATATCTGTAGTTTTCTTTTCTTGCAGTGTCTTTCTTTGATTTTATTAGAGTAATGCTGGCTGGATAGAATGAGTTGGGCAGTATTTCCTCCTCTCCAATGTTTTAGTAGAGTTTCTGCAGAATTAGTATAATTTATCCCTTAATGTTTTGAAGCCATCTGGGCATACAGTTTTATTTTGGGGGGAAAGTTTTTAAGTACAGTTTTAATTTCTTTAATAGATATAGAGTTATTCAGGTTATCTATTTTTTTCTTGAATGAGCTTTGGTAATTTGTATCTTTCAAGGAATTTGTTTAGTTTCTCATAAGTTATTGAATTTATTAGCATCTTGTTCACAGTATTCCATTCTCATTCTTTTAATATCTGTATAATCTGTAGTGATGCTAACTCTTTCATTCCTGATATTGGTAATTTACATCTTCTGTCTTTTTCCCTGCTTAGTCTGACAGATATTTATCAATTTTATTGATCTTATCAAAGAACCAGCTTTTTGTTTTATTGATTTTTAAAATTGTTGATTTCATCTTTGATCTTTATTATTTCTTTTTTTTTGCTAACTGTAATTAATTGTCTCTTCTTTTTCTGGTTTCTTAAGGTGGAAGCTGAGGTCATTGCTTTGAGATGTTCCTTCTTTTCTAATATAGGCATCATGTGCTGTCAATTTCCCCTAAGTACTGCTTCAGTGACATCCCCAAAATTCTGATATGCTGTTTTTCATTTTCATTCAGTTGAAATACTTCCTAATTTTACTTTTCATCTTTGACCAATGAATAACTTAGAAGTATGTTATTTATTTTTTAAATATTGGGGGTGGATTCCAGAGATCTTTCTGTTAATGATTTTTAATTTAATTCGATTGTGGTCCTAGATATACTTTGTATGCCTTGAATCCTTTGAAATGTACTGAAACTTATTTTATTGCCCAGAATATGGTTTATTTTGACAAATGTTCTGTGTGTACTTGAAGAGGGTGTATATTCTGCTATTTTTTGACAGTGTTTTTAAATGTCCAATAGGTCAAGTTGTTTAATAGAGTTGTTCAAGTCTACTATATTCTTGTTGATTTTCTACCTATTTATTCTATCAATTATTGAGAGGGGTATGGAAATATATAACTATACTTGGATTTGTCCATTTCTTTTTACAGTTTTATTGGCTTTTGCTTTATGTATTTTAAAGTTCTATTTTTAGGTGCATAAACATTTAGCAGTATTACATCCTATTAAATAATTGGCCCCTTTATAATTATTAAGTGACTTTATTCCTGGTAATATTCTTCGCTCTGAAATCTGTTTTGTCTAATCTTACTATAATCATTCCAACTTTCTATTGGGTAGTAGTAACGTTGTTTATGTTTCCTGTTCTTTTACTTTAAACTAACTTGTGTCTTCATATTTGAAGTACTTTTCTTATAGGCAGCATATAATTGGGTATTGCTTTGTTAGCCAATCTGACAATCCCTGCTTTTCAATTGGGTGTTTAGATAATTTATATTTAATGTGATTACTGATATGGTTAAGTTTGATTATATCATTTTGCTCTTTTTCTACTTTTACCATCTGATCTTTATTTCTTTTTTAGTCTCCTTTTGGATTAATCAAGTACTTTTTTGATTCAGTTTTATCTGCTTTGTTAGCTCATTAGCTTTGTTGACTCTTTGTTTTGTAGCTTCGTTGGCTCTTTGTTTTATTATTTTATTAATTGCTTAAGGATTTGTAATATACATCTTTAAATGATCACAGTCAACCTGAACTGATATTATACCATTTGGTGTATAGTATAGTATAAGAATTTACAATAGTGTACTTCCATTTCTACCCTTATGGACTTATATTATTGGTATCATATAGCTTACTTTTACCTGTTTTATAAATCCCACAATACACTGTTTGTTTTTGGTTTAAAAGGCTTATGTTTTAAGGAGTTTTAAATGATAAAGAAATATTATATATTTACTTGTGTTGTTACCATTTCTGGTACTGTTCATTTCTTTTTGTAGATCTATATTTCTGTCTGGTATCATATTTCATCTGCCTGAAAGATTTCCTTCAATATTTGCTATAGTACGAGTCTGCTAGTGATGAATGCTTTCAACTTTTTATGCTAAAATTTTTGCCCTTGTTTTTTTTAAAAGATATTTTTGCGTGGTATAGAATTCTAGTTTAACAGTTATTTGCTTTCAATATTTTAAATATTTTTGCTTCACTGCCTTCTCCCTTTCACTGTTTCCAATTAGAATTGTAATATCATTCTCATCTTTATCTCTCTGTATATAAAATGTGTCTTTTTTGTCTGATTGCTTTTAAGATATCCTTTTGATCACTGGTTACGTGCAATTTAATTATGATGTTTCTTTGTTAATTTTCTTCATGTTTGTTGTGTTTGTAGTGTTTTTGAGCTTTTGGGATCTATGTGTTTATAGTTTTCATAGGCTGTATAGAATGTTGTCAATTTTTTCTTCATATATTTTTACTGGCCCATCCTCTCTCTCTTCTCCTTCAGGGAGTCCTGTTACCCATACACTAGGCTGCTTGAAGTTGTCCTACAGCTCACTTATGTTCTTTTTTATTAAATCAAATTTTAATTTTCTCCATTTTCATTTTGTTTATGTTTTATTTCTATGCCTCAGGTTTACTAATCTTTTCTTCTACAGTGTCAAATCTGCTGTTAATACCATTCAGTGTATTTTTTCACCTCAGACATTATAGTTTTCATGTCTAGAATTTCAATTTTAGACATTTTTATATCTTCCACAGTTTGGTTAACTTTTTGAACGTGTAGAATACACACTCTCTAATAATTGTTTTGAAGTTCTCCTATGCTAATTTTAACATCTTTGTCAGTGTTGGGTTAGTTTTGATTGATTATTCTCATTATGGTATGTGTTTTCCTGACTCTTTACATGCCTAGTATCTTATGTTGAATGTCAGGCATTGAAAATTTTACTTTGTTGGGTGCTATATATTTTTTCATTCCTATAACTCCTTGAGCTTTGTTCTGGAATGCAGTTAAGTTACATGGAAACAATTTAACTTTTGTATCTTGCTTTTGTGATTTGTTAGGTGGATCTGGAACAGTGCTCAGTTTAGCGCTAATTACTCTCTTCTACAGAGGCAAGGCTTTCCTGAGTAGTTTAACCAATACCCCATGATTATGAGTTTTTCTTTTCTAGCTGGTAGGAACATCTACTGTTTTCTCTAATTCTTTCAGATGATCTTTTTTCCCCACTCCTGGGTATTTAATCACATTCATGCTCACTGATCATTACTAAGTTGAACACTTGAAGGGTCTCTCTGTAGATCTCTGGAGTTTTCTTTCTCTGTTCACCTTTCTCTTCTCTGATAACTTGTTCAACGAAAGCTAGCTGTGTTGGCCTCCTCAGGCTTAGTTTGTTCTCTTCAACTTAGGATGTCTGCCAAAGTGAGTTTCAGGTGCTCTGTATTACTCTGCTGCCTGGAAAGCCTCTCAAAACAGTAACCTGGGGCAATTTTAGAGCTTATCTTGTTTGTTTCCCATATTTCAGCTGGCCTTTTTTGCCTGATGTCCATTGTCTTGAATACCATTCTTCATACATTTTGCCTATTTTTTGTTTGTTTGCTTGTTTCAAGCAGATGAAGGAATCTAGCCCTTGCTACCCCATTTAGGCCACAAGCAGAAGTCTGTAATGACATCTGAATATAGTTTGCTTAAAAATATATTTTCTGGTTTCTAACATATGGTCTCTTTATGCTGAGCAAAGTTCTAGTCAGTAAGTTAAGTACAGTGAAAAACTGGAACACCCCTTGAACATTTTTTGTATTGTAATCAACTATAAAACTCTATATATTGTGGATTAACCTGATGTGGATGATTTATGGAAGAAGAAAGGAAGCAGAGAGAGTAACCCCCACATTTCTCATATTTTTTCTTAGATCTGAGGGAAATGTTAGGGACTAAACATAAAAAAAAATTTTCATTCATAATTTACTTGGGAAAGCATTCCTTTTATATGTATGTACATATATATATATATATATATATATATATATATATATATGGCCTATATTCTAAATGAAAAGAATAATGAGTTTAATTTCTCTTTTCAAATTGGATCTTCCTACGTATACTCAGTTGCCTTATGTACTAGAAGAAGGCTTTTGCTCACAATAGATACTGAACACATTTTTTTAAAATTTAATTTAATTTAATTTTTTTATATAGTAGGTCCTTATTAGTTATCTGTTTTATACATATTAGTGTATATATGTCAATCCCAATCTCCCAGTTCATCCCACCCCCCCCCACTCCCGCTTCCCCCCTTGGTGTCCATACATTTGCTGAACACAGTTTTTGATTTATCATACCTCCAAAGGATTAAGCTCAGTGCATTTTGGTAAGATTATTTTTATGAAGTAGAATAATGACAATATAAATATTTTATAGCTTAAAATTTAATTATAAAGCAATTTTAAAATTATTTTAGTAATCTCCTAAAAGAACAAGATAAAATAATCTTTTGTTTTAATTTTAAGGGTCTTTCACGTGCAGCCATCCTTAACAATTAATTAACTCTTCTGAGGTATATTTAGGATACAGAGAGAATAAATGAAGTGCAGGACTATGGAGTACCAGTATAATAAGATTTTATGAAATATTGCTTTTGTTTAGTTTCTTAAGATGATACTCCTTAATAAATTAAAGCTATATGTTTAGTTAAATTGAAAAATAATGACTTTCTAAGGGAGATATTATTTTGTAATCATGGAATAGATTCTCTAGTGGTAAAGACATTAAAAGTAATTTACAGTCAGCATTATTTTAAGCTTCAAAGTGTGGCAACATTAATTTTTTGTTTCTTTTACTTTTTGGGAAAAATAGATTACCATCTCTCAATGGATAATCTAATTTTGAAAAAATAAAGAATATACTTTTTAGAATTATAGTGTTTAATTTGCAAATGTAACAGATATGGATTCTTTCACTATAAATTATCAGATTTGAAGCAGAATGAATGATACCTTTAGTATGGTTGTAAAAGAAAGTGATTCTTAAGAAAGTTCCTTAAAATATATTGATATATGTGTGTTCAGTATATCAGATGGTAAATCTTTTAAAAAAAAATTCAAGTCACTGTAATTACTGGCAAGTCTGTAGTTAGTGTGCTTGTGTAATATATAATCAGTTCCCATACCCCAAATCAAACATATCATGTATGGATTTTCTGTTAGATTTTTATGAAATCACTGCATTCCAGTATATTGGTAAAAATTTGACATTCTCTAGGAACAGGGTGACTTAAGTTGAGACAACTAGGAGAACCAAGTTTTGTTCCTGCCCTGGTGTTACATGACTCTTGTTGACATATCACTTCATGTATTATTGCTTCTGTTTTAAAATCTGTAAAATGACAGCATCAATTTAAATGATTTCTAAGGTCTCTTCTGGGCTTAACATTTTATGATTTTTAAATTAATACTAGATTATTCATGTAATCCTTGAAAAGGAATATAGTCAGATATTTCTACTGCTTAAAGAATTTATAAAAGGAATTGAGAAGCTTCATTAATTCTGTTATGTCAGTATGTCTAGTATATTGTGTGTTAAGCTTTGGCAGTGGTCTTGAAAGTGTACCCTGATGTGGAAGGAAGGTTTTTTGGAGAGGAGACGGGTGCTAATAACTTCAAGGGCACATATTTCCATATGTATTCTTTCATTTTTTTCTTAAAATTGATCTACCTGAAAACACTTTTCTGTTTTGTAAATTTTTCTTTCCAACTCACTTTTATAAGTGGGTGGCTTCTACTCTTCAAAATAAAAGCATGCTCCTCAACCATACCTAATCTGAATTTTGGTCTTTATATAATATATTGCCTCAGGATGTAAAAATCTCTGGTGCACCAGGCAAAGTGACAAGGAGAGTTGCCGCTGAAGGAGAGTTGTCTTGAAGGAGAGATTCATGAGGGCAAAGCAGTGAGAAGTTTTGTAAGAAACATGGAACGAGGCAGCACGTTATTTCATTCAGGCAACAGACTTTTGGCGAGACTCTGGTGCCTCATCTCTCTTTTTCAGAATTGGAATTTTGAGATGATTATCATGGTGACCCATAATAACACATTTATATGAATTTAAAAATGAAGTTGGACTCTTTTTTTTTTTTTTTTTTTTTGCGGTACGCGGGCCTCTCACTGCTGTGGCCCCTCCCGTTGCGGAGCACAGGCTCCGGACGCGCAGGCTCAGCGGCCATGGCTCACGGGCCCAGCCGCTCCGCGGCATGTGGGATCTTCCCAGACCCGGGCACGATCCCGTGTCCCCTGCATCGGCAGGCGGACTCTCAACCACTGCGCCACCAGGGAAGCCCCTGGACTCTTTTTGATATAAAGTCAGATTTGTGTGATGGTTTGGCAATGTGGACTAGTTTGCCAAATAGGTTATAAAGTAGACATTTTCTGTATATTGAATGAGGTAAATCTGCAGCTCCAAGCTTTGATAAAAATATAATTAAATCACACCTACAATACACAATATATCTGAAAATGTATCCTTTCCAACTATTTAAACTTAAAATTTAAATGCTATCTTAAAAATGTGTGAGGGGTACCTGGTTTTAGAGATTTGAGAGAAGAGAAAAAATATTTGTAGACTATTGATATATAACAGGTGCAAGGTATTCTTGGTTATTGGCAGACGTGCTTTTGAGAGTTGTCTTTGGTATCTCTTTGCTCCTAAACTCTTGGTGGAAAGTATACTGCTCAGTACCTAATGTCCTCATCAATAGATAAAGTGAGCTCCTTATCATTAGACAAGATGAGCACCAGATTAAATAGATTTTACTTAGTATATATGGAGAAGATTAGTAATAGCATCTGAAATGAGTTCTGATCATAATAGGAGACTATATAGAGTTTAATAAATAAAGGAATTCAGGATATCACCAGAACTTTAGGATGGTAAAGCAGGCACTAGATAGTGGAGCACAGTGGAAATAGAATTGCAGGTAATTGTGAGAGGACAGTTAGACATAGTCATGAATTTCTCTTTCCTCACCCAATAAATCTCATCTAATTTATTTTAAAGCATCCCCAACAAAAATACTTAACTTCAAACATAAGCAAAAACAAATGAAGTCCTATCTGAAGCAATTTTTTTTTAAGTTAAAAATAATTCTGGGGCTTCCCTGGTGGCGCAGTGGTTGAGAGGCCGCCTGCTAATGCAGGCGACGCGGGATCGTGCCCTGGTCCAGGAAGATCCCACATGCCGCAGAGCGGCTGGGCCCGAGAGCCATGGCTGCTGAGCCTGCGCGTCTGGAGCCTGTGCTCCACAACGGGAGCGGCCACAACAGTGAGAGGCCCGCATACCGCAAAAAAAAAAAAAAAAAAAATTCTGATCCATGAAAATAACATGAGGGGACTCAAGGAAAATTTTGGAGGTGACAGATATATCTGTTACTTGATTGTGGTGATGGTTTCATGGATATATTCATAAGTTCAAACTCATCAAATTGTATACAAAAATATATGCAGTTTTAATATATCTATATAAATAAATAAATGGTTCAATTAAAAAAAAAGGACATAAGCTTCTTCTTTTTAAGTCTTGTCTTTTAAACTTCCTTTCAATAAATATATTAAAATGCCACTGACTCTCACTTAGGCCAGAACAGACTATGTATTTCCTATTGCTGGAACAACGCCCTGATCTACTTCTGTAATTTTCAGCTTTTTGAATGGCACCACTATATGCTATATCACCTAAACTAGAAGGCCGGGAATCATCTCAGGTTTCTGTCCTTCAGCATTCTTTCCCCACAAATTTTGCATTTTATTCTTTCCTCTCTGTCTACATAGACTACTAACTGCTCTCTTATTTGGGCTGTCATCCTCCATCACTTGGACTAATGTTAGTTTCCTAACTGGTCTCTTTGCTCCCATCTGGATTCCTCAAACACATCCTTCACATGCTGCTATACTGATATCTGTAAAATGCAGATCTGATTATTTTACCTTCTGCTTAAAAACTATTTAGTGACGCCTCATCTCTTCAGTGAAGTTTCTAATGGCAGAAAGAGCCCTCTCCCTATGGTTTATTCCCTGCCTAACTCAAAGAATAAGCTTCACTGCATTCAATATACCCTGACTAAACTACACTGCAGTCCTCCCTTGATGTCCCATATCCTTTGGGGATTGGTTCCAGGACTGGCCCCCCCACCCCATGCATAGCAAAATACATGGATGCTCAAGTTCCTTATGTAAAATGGCATAGTATTTGCATATATAACCTATGCACATCCTCCCGTATACTTTAAACCATCTCTAGATTGCTTATAATTCCTAATACGATATAAATGCTATATAAATAGTGGTAAATAGAGTGTAAATGTTATGTAAATAGTTACCAGTGTCGCATATTCAAGTTTTGTTTTTTGGAACTATTGACACAAATAAGCAATAAACAGTCTATAATAGGAATAGGAAAGAGTTTTCTTTGAGACACACTGAGGACTATAGCCTAGGAGACAGATTCAAGAAGGACTTGAATTATGTTCAGTCAGACTAAAAAATGGGGGAGGCTTATATATGGAAAAACTGCAAAGTTACATAAATCGCTTGTCAAGAATTAGGATTGGATCTGGCAAGAAGAGTGCTTACTAAGTAAGAGTGCTTACTAAGCAAGGATTGATTGGGGTCTGAAATGGTTGCATGGTTACAAGGGGAGACCTTGAGACCATAAGGTTGAAGCTGGTAACTGCTGGAAGATATTGCTTTGAGAATGGCTGGTGGTGTCCTTGAGTTTGATACAATTCAGAAAATTCAGGGTCTCAGTGATGCAGGAACGTATCTGAAACCACATCCACAATAGTCACCCAGCTCTGATTTGAATGCCTGAACCAGTCACTTCATTTTGATTTTTAAACACATTCTTTTCTTTAATGGCTAAAGCAGATGTACAATGCATGTTTGACAGGCCGTAAGACAGGCTGTTCTAGTTAGCATAAAGTTCAAGCCAAATCATGTATAAGCCAGAATGACTTACCCATACCTCAGTATGTGAAAATTTCGTCTATCAGAGCTTTCTGAAATGTTTTTTCCCCAAATCTTTTCTATACATGGTTGCTTGAATCCAAGGAAGCAGAAACCATGGATATACTTGTACTTCTCTTAAATTACCACTGTCTTTTATGTCTTTTGCTTTTGCTTACCCTGCTACTGTAATCTGAAATAATCTCTCTGCTTCCCCCTGGACCCCACTCCACCCACGACCCTTACCCACTTCATGAACAATTACTCATCTTTCTGGATTTAAGCATCATCTCCATGATGCTTTCTTTGGGTATCCCTTGTGAATTAACCACTCACTCTTTTGTGCCTCAATGAATTCTACAGACTTCTAATGTATTACTCTTAACATTTTATTATTATTGATTGATTAAATACTTGTTGAGTGAATGAATGGAGGAAAGAAATTGGGTGTACTTATCATGGGCATGTTATTTTGGGATAAGCTTTGTCTTTTGATCCAGCTTCTTGCTGCAGCTCAGCACTGTGATGATGTTTTCTTGAAGATGGTGGTCCAAACTTGTGGATGAATAAAAAGATAAACTTATACTGCCTATACAGCAGTGTGTAATTCTTGCAATTCTTGAAAAAAACAGTCCAGGTTTGAGAGAGAAGATGGAATATTACTGTAGTGGTGTGAAAGAGAGGTGGTTTTGGATTGATTATATAAGGTAGGCAAGAAGAGAGAGACAGGTGATGGTGGTATAACTCTGGAGAATGTACAGATTGATATATTGAACATTGATATATAGAGAGGGATATATCATTTTGGCAATACAGATGAGCAAGTAGTAGGAGAAAGACTGAATATCTAGAGAAGGAATCTGAGGGGAGCTGACATTAGTTTCCGAGGCGACTGGGGAACTAATGAAAAGTTGCACAAAGAATAGTTGTTGGCAGATGAAATTGCCGTGTTTAGTCTGAAATGGTGCTGTGACTATCAAGAGGAAATATCAGAGAGGAAAGAGAACGATAGAGCCAGTGATAGAAGGTAGATTAATACTTAAAGTACATTGATCTTGGGAAGAGGCAATGTGATTGCTTATCAGCAGAAGTGGTAAGACAGTAAGGATGGCCATAGGGAGAGTTGATTATGAGGAAAAAATGCTAAGTATAAAATTCTTTTAGAATATAAAATACAATTTTTAATAACTGAAGGAAATTAATAAATATAATTTGTACTATTAAAATTTTAATAAATGCTTTTGGACATACTCTAAGTTATTATTAGAGTTTTCATGTCTAGTAATTATGACCTAGAATTATTAATTTATCAATTAAATTATAGAAAAGATACATAAAGCCAACAGAGGACACTGGCATTATATAGAGGCAACGCTGTGTGGTGGCTTCAGCTCAAGTTCTGAAGTGAGACTAAGCTTAAATCCCAGCTTTATCATTTACCAGCTATGTGACCTTGTATAAGATGCTTTGTCTCTCTGCCTCAGTTTCTTCATCTATAAGTAATAGAAGTAATAATAGTACATATCTTACAAGGCTATTGTGAGAATAAAATGAATTAATACTTGTGAAGCACTTAAACATGTACCTGGCACACAGTGAGTGTTTTAAAAGTGTTTTGCAATAATTTCTATGCTATTAGATTTCTTCTTACCTAACATATATATCAGGTACCATGCAAGATGCTTTCACATACTCTTATTCAATTAGATAATCATATTTGTAGATTGGATTAGTATATTCCTTACTGTATACCTAAACTGAGTATGTCATTATGAATATGTATGTAAATATATATACCTTATTTTAATCTTTAATCTTTGAATTGACCATTTAGTCTTTTCTTTTTTTAAACACAGACTAAGCGTAAAGCTGAAGTAAATATCCAAATGATTCAATTGAAGATTCACTTTTAACCATTTAAAAATATACAAGTTTTCCATATGTTTAAAATTAAACTACTCCTCCACAGCAAGTTATTTTTTTATATTTCACAGGAGATTTTAATCAGTCTTTGTCTTAAGGACCTTGATAATATTTTATATTTATACATTACCTTTGTTTTTCAAGCAACTCAATTCCAGTTTGATTACTGATGAGATTAAAATCACTTTTGACAAATACAGTGAAACTTCTGACTTAAATTGTATTACTAAAATCTGATTAGAAGAGATTACTAGTCCTTTCACTTTGAATTTCTTTTCTTTGGAGGCCTGCCAGTTCAAAGAGAAGAACCATTTTGATTATGGGCCATCTTCCTCATTTTTCTTTTTTCCTTTAACAATTTCCTTGGGAGATTTTATTCACTTTCATAGCTTCAGTTTCTGTATATATGCTGATGATTTATGGGTATGATTTCACTAGCCGGATTATTCTTTTGAGCTCCAGATCCACCTCTGTAGCTGCCTACTGAAAAATCTCTGCTTGGATATATTAATGGGCACCTCAGATTCACCTTGTCTATACTTGAAGTCATTATTTCCTCCCAGATCTGCTTTTCCATGTGTTTTTTTCTTTCAAGGAATTGTCTTCTTATCCTCCTGGTTGCTTAAACCAGACTCTGGGAGTCCTTCTCTACTTCTTCCTCTTCCTCAATCAAGTCTTAAGGGGCCTTACTTCTTAGTATCTCCTAAACCAGTTTACTTCTCTCCTTTCCTCTTGCTACTACTATAGTTTATACTGCTATCACATTTGTTTCTTACCCCAAATATTGCAAAAACTTCCTAACTGGTCTCTCTGCTTCCAGACTTATCTTCTTCCAGTCTGTCTGCACATTTTAGCAAAGTAAACACTTTATAAGTAGTAGCAAATAATGTTATGCCTTATTTATAAATCATATGGTAGATTTTGTATTTATTTTTTATCCTTATTGAAAGATAGTAAAGATATAATGGCAGAGTAATATTCATGTGTATATTGTAGCTAAGTTTTTCATGTGTATAACTAAAATTGAACCTGTATTATCTGTTAAGAGGGATTGACTATTAGCAAATTCATTAGTTATGACTTCATTTTTTCCCTTCTTTTTTAAAAAATTTCTGCAATGTGAGTTATTTTGTGAAGTATTGTGCTTCTAAGCTTTTGCCAGATATTAATATAGTTAACCATGGAGACTTTAGTTCAAACATGTCAATTATAATTTAGTCATTTCCAGCTACTTGTGTCCAAATATGCCAAGCATGTTTGTGCTTCTGTGCTTCTTGCATATCCCATGTTCTTTGTATAAAATGTTCTCCCTCACTAGTCTTGCCGACATTCTCTTTATTACTTTAAAGGCCTGCTTACATCTCAGAAACTTTCTCTTATTTCTTTTTCCAAGTCTTGCTATCTCCTCAATCATTTGTGTTTCCACAGTGCTTTGTTACTCCCTTGCTTTCAGACATCTCTCTGTTCTACAGTAATTTGTTCATTTCCCTCTCACTACATTTAATTCCTTGATGGCAGAAACGGTCTTACTCATTTTTAATGTTTCATAAATCTAGTGTAGTGCCTGATACATAAATATGAGTGTTCCATAAATGATTTTTGTTGGACTAAATGGTTAGCAATAATTTTCCTTGACTGTGTACAATAGCTTTTATGTGATCTTTTGTAACAAATGAATCAGTCAAGAACACAGTATTGTAAAGGATGCAATCCTATTCCTTTCTACACAGTATCCTATGTTTTAATCAGCTAGAATATCAGATATAGAACTGTGTGTCAGACACTGTATTGAGAGCTTTTCATGTTGTTTAACTCTGAAAAAACCATATAAAGTAAATATTAATTTCCTGTTTTGCAGATAAGGAAGTAAAGGCCTAGAAAGCTTAAGAAAATTGCATAAGATATACAGCTAGAAATGTTTCAGACAGTGATGCCTGAAAACACATGATTTTAATTTGTAACTTATATAAGTTCTTATAATATATCAGGTCATTATTATTACATTATTAATTTACTGTTATTATCATTATTTTATATTTAAATAAAGAGGAATGCAACATTTTTAAACTTTACCATATTTAAATATGTTCTCTTGACCAAATCATGTATCTTATTTATTTATTTAATATTCTTTTCCATTATGGTTTATTACAGGATACTGAATATAGTCCCTTGTGCTATATAGTAGGACCTTGTTGTTTATCCATTCTATATATAATAGTTTTCATCTGCTAATACCAAACTCTCACTCCATCCCTCCTTCATCTCCCCCTCCCTTGGCAACCACAAGTCTGTTCTCTATGTCTGTGAGTCAGTTTCTGTTTCGTAGATAAGTTCATTGCTGTCATATTTTAGATTCTACATATAAGTGATGCCATATGGTATATATCTTTCTCTTTCTGACTTACTTCACTTAGTGTGATAATCTCTAGGTCCATCCATGTTGCTGCAAATGGCATTATTTCATGCCTTTTTATGACTGAGTAGTATTCCATTGTATATATGTACCATGTCTTTTTTTTTTTAATTGGAGTATAGTTGATTTACAATGTTGTGTTAGTTTCAGGTGTACAGCAAAGTGATTCAGTTATACAAAGTGATTCAGTTATACATATACACATATTCTTTATTTTTTAGATTCTTTTCTCAGAAGTCATGTACCTTATGTTATTTTATTTTCTATATTAATGATGTTGGGGAACTATGACCCCAAGTTACCAATTGTAATCAATAATATTTTATCTTTAATGACTGTTTCTACTTATTTATTCTTTTAAGTTGTAAAGTTTAGAAGACCTAAATTAGTGGGACAAAAAAACTTTTAGAAGCAATATGCATAATTCATATAGAATTACATTTTGTCTGCTTTTGATAGTATATGATGAAATTAAAGATAAACAGTGATACTGTGTTTTATTGTCTTTGTACATAAAAGCTTTATTCCCTAACGTTTTTCACTTTCTTTCTTTGAGTTAATTGAGTGTTTAATTAGGATTTCATTTGTCGAAAGAGCATTCTCCTTTCTCTGATGTTTGGGTATTTACTTGCTTTTATAGAAATTATTCTGTTTATATATCTTAATATATTCTAGTATATAGCATGTTCTTGCTTGAAATGTATGGAAAAATTTTCCTCTTATAATATTTATATTTCAGTCAAAATGTAATTTAGACTTTTTCAGAAGTTTAATTTCACTATGAAATGAACTCTTAAAAAGTCTTATTCGTTTTAAGAATGGGATTAATTATTTCTTTTTTGTTTTGTCTTTTCTGTCCTTTCTAACTTGCTTTCGTGGATATTCACACCAGGAGGACAAAGTGGTTAGAGTCTTTTTTCTGTCTGATATTATTATTTTTCTTATTGTTATTATTACTAATTTTAATTTTGTAGTTACATTTAATTTATATATACTTTTAAGTGTTTTGTTACAGTTGTAGTGCATGATAATTGCTAAACATTAAGATATATTTTAAGCATGCTATCTGAATTTACTGAAAAACACATTTTATTATAGATGAAATTTTGATTATTTTACTTGATTTTTAAAGAGGCTTGCCTTTTTAAAATTTAATATGTTTTTAAAAGAGATCTTATAACATTCCTCATTGTGATAAGAATTCCTTTAATCTTATTATGTTCCCTAAACTAATCGTTGTACTGGTCAGAGTTTTTAAAATAAGGTTCTGAGTTAGTATAAAGATTCAATTTTTGTAATGAGTCACAATAACATTGAACATGGGTTCTCTGAAGTTTATATTTATAGTTGATTTAAGTATTTAGTATATCTTAATTTTTCTTAACAATATGTTTTAGAGATTGGTAAAATGGTAAAAATGGTAAGAAGATTGGTAAAATCTTATATCCTCATGTTGAATATTAGATATAATTAAAATTTAAATATAGGAATATAAAATTTGACAATACATTAGATTATAATAATTTGCTAATGTCTGCCTTTAGAAGTCTGATTTGAATTTGGATCTGCTCTGGAGCCTGGTGACTTCCTGTGAACAAAGATAAAATCTTTCTATTCTTATTCTTTACGATGAATCAGACTAAAACGAGGTCTTTTCAAACTTTCCAAATTCAAACTGGCATAAAACCCAAAGAGAGCATCCTTTAGCTGAGGTCTTCTAAACAGTGCCTTCTTTTTTGTCAGTTGGAGGCTTTTCATTCTCTTCTGTCTTCAGTTACTAGGTTGGAGATAATGTAGACATTAGCAAATATTAATGTAAGTTTAGAATGAACTCTCTGAGCAGAAGAAAAGATACTGTGCCTCATCCTCAACCCAGAGCAGGTCCTCTAGAAGACCTGCCAGCTTTCTACCAGTCAACTTTATTAGCTGACTCTCAAATAGTACAATTTAGGCAAATCAAAGCCTTTTAAAATCTCTGGTGTGACTTTTGTGTCCAGAGTTAACACAGGATATATGATGGTTTGATTATTGTCTGTAGTTTTCACAATGAATTCTGACACCTATCCCAACAATGAGACATATAGTGATAGCTAAGCTATAGAAATGACTTCCATGTACTGACACAATTTCATAATGTAACAGTCTATATTTTAAGCCATGGATTGACTAACAGATAATACTAATTTTATGTGGATTTGGAACATTGCGGTTAAAATTTAACAGGACTTTCAATGATACTCTTTCTGTAGCACTGTTCACCAGTGATGAAGATGTTTTATACCTTCACTGTAATACTGTAGGCTCTAGTCACATGCAGCTATTGAACACTTGAAATGTGGCCACCGTGACTGAGGAATTGAACTTTCAATTTAATTTTAATCAGATTTAAATTGTCATAAGTGACTAGTGGCTAAAGGAAGCCGAAGTCCGGATAGCAAACATTGTATGACTATTCAATCTCTAAGGCAATTCCCTGCACACATAGTAGCAGTATGATGTGTATACTATCAGTGGAGATAAAACTGGACAGAACACAAGAAGGGTACACTGTCAATGCCAACCTCGTATATAGTCAAGAAGGATAATGGACAAGGGACATCCTTTCAAAGGGCAGAACAAGGGAATCTGAATGACAACAGTCAAGGGAGAACCTCCTAGATTGCTAAATCAGGACTTGCCAGATAGAATAACCAAGGAAATTTAGGTGTTGTTTGTGTAGGGATTGCTGTGTGCTATGGACAATTGGCCATGGTATATTTCTCATTCTTCCTGTTTTTGAATGAGAGTTTTTATTGCATTTATATCATGTTGTATTGGGTGTGTTGAGAACAGATAACTTGTGAATTACAGTGATTTACAATATCAGTTGTTTATAATAATCTGCACTTGACCGTGATGGAAAGATTTGTTCTCCTTCACAGATCTTAGATTTAGAGCTAGGTTTTATAACTAAATGAGAGTTGGTAATTATCTCCCTTAGGGAGGGGGAATGTGTTACATGTAAACTATATGTATGGAAATTGTGAGTAGTTGAAAGCAGACTGTTCTAGACCCTGTTCAATCACTATCCTAACAGACATTTTCAACTTCCTTCTCTCTTGAAATCCCCAATAGAGGGACTTGAAAAATACAAAATCGTTTAGCTTTCCTTGCAACTGGGAATGGCTATGTGACATAGTTCTAGCAAATGAGTTGTAAGAAAATTTATGAGGGCTTCTAGGAAGTCATAAAAAAAATAAAGATATAGGTGGTGCTACTTTTTAATGAAAAAGTGGTGTTCTGAGCTTCACCAGCAACTTGTGAAGATGAGGGAAAAGCCAAGAGTATTTGAGTCATAAGTTATGACATTGTTGAGCGACTGATCCAACACCATCAGACACTTTTCCCGAATGTGAGAAAAATACCCATCCCCAATTTGTTTCCGCCATCAATAGTCAGATTTTCTGTTCCTTATAGCCAAAAACATTTCTAAGGAAACATTACTGGAGATGCAGTATACAGCAGGGAAACCATATGAACATTTAGGGTTGTGCTTCAGAAATACAGAAGTAGAATAAAGAAGTATGTGTTGATCATTGCCCAGATCTATCTACTTTTGCCTCTATAAGTGTTTGAAGAAGCAGGATCACTTAACACATCTGCTCATATATAACACAGAACTTACCTCAGGTTGCAAACAGTAAATTAGTATGAATATTTTGGTCTTAGATATTGAATATTTCATTAATATGAATTTATTCTATTTCATATATAGAATCAAAGTAAAGGGCATTGAATTTTAAAAAATATATAATTTAGATGTTTCTCAGATTTTTTAGGATGTGTGGAAATAAACTTTCATGGTGAATTATTTTCCATAAGTTAGGACATATACCTAACTGTTCATCTTTAAATAAATACTGATCTACTCATGTCTAGTAAGAGCATATAGTGAAATTATAGTTTTGGGAACAAAATGGTGCTCATTTCACTGTCTAGAGACATTATTATCTGTTTATATAGTGACCATTTTAATGAGGATCTTAAATAATTCCTCTTTCTCTTTTTACAAGTTATTAGTTCTAAGATACCAGTATCTCTTGAGACAACATTATTGACAGGTTATTGAGCTTTACTGTAAAAAATAATGTTATTAATTATATTGTTATTGAAATGAAGGGTGTGGAAGGATGATGTATGATCTATAGTATTTCTCACATTTCAGAAGTATAAAGGTTATCTGTTGGGCTGCAGCTGCAACTATGATATTCAGAGCAAGTTGCTCTTTGTTTTTACTGCAACCTGATACTTTTTCGGATTTAAGCACATTATTCAGGCTTCCATACCCTATGTGTTTATGTAGCTGCCCATTGTTATTCTCATATGGAGTTGCAATTTAGCATATACTTAAAAGTACTTTTCAAGTTATAGTACGTTTGATTATTCCATTTCAATCTGGGCAATAGCTAGGGAGCTGCATTCCAGTAAATACTGCCTTAACAGTGGTAGATTAATTTATTTGCTTCTGCATTTCTATTTAATTACAATATAACATGTATATGACCTTAATAAAATTGTTCTAGATATTGAATATAATAGCTCTGTCAGGGCCAACTCTTATAATAAAATTACCGGTTTAAATACTACTACTACTATTCTGCCTCTTTTACTGTTAGCCTGACAAAGACTAGAATTCTTACATGTGTAAGTGAACTATGAAAATCTTAGTCTCTTATAAAAAGGGATTAAAAACTTAACACTGTGAAAAAAAATATCCCACAAGAAAATTACAAAAAACATATGATAAGTTAAAATACTGGTACAGATAACATGCTGAAGTCTTATAGAAGTTGATGTTTCTAATAAGAACTGATCTAAAGTGACACTCAGTTTGGCTCTGATAGAGTTCAGAGGATGTTGGAAGACTACAAAGTATTTACGATTGCAGCATAGATAACTTCTCGAGAGAAGGGATAGATCATACGTTTTGATTATGTATTGTGCTACTTTTCTGTCTCTTGGATAACTTTTGCTCTGATCATGTTATTCCAATCATGTATACCATTCCATCCAATCTATAACTGAAAATGAGACCTATTTCTTTATCCTTTGTGGGAGTCCCATCACTACTAAATGCTGTGAATGAGAGTTTTTGAGCTCCCGAAATAGAAGAGTGCCAGTGGCTGTATGATGTGATGGATTTGAGAGCTGAGAGTTAAAACTGAGAATTGGTGGTTGAATAAAGAGCCAGGATGACAACCAGGTTTTTTGCATTGAATGAGGATATTTGTGCTGAAGCCAGTAAGTACATAAAGAATGGAGGGCATATTTGAGGCAGGGAGGGAAGGCACAATGAGTTTAATTATGGAGATAGTGAGTTTGAAGAGCTTTTACAAAACCAAGCAAGAGATGTTTATTAATAATGACAGCTAACATTTATTAGACAATCATGTGTAAAGAGTACTATAGTAAACTTTTTAACATGTATGAGTTCATTTAATTCTCATGACAATTTTCATCTAACAGTGAGCTGTAGGAGAAGGCCTAATAGGGGCTGAGGTGCGATGCAACATAGTAAAGAACACAGACTCTAGTCTCAGAATTCCTCAGTTTAAAACCAGGTTCTGTCACTTTGCTAACTATAGTATTTGGGCCAATCACTTTATCACTTTAAGCCTCATTTTCCTCATCTCTAAAATGGAGGTAATTTAACAATTAACAGTGCCTAACTCGTAGGGATATTGTGTTTGATCATTATTTTCTTCCCCAGGACTCTGAGGACCCTCTTTCCTAAGTGCAAAAAGGAAAGTAAAACCCACCATCATGTCCCAAAAATAAATAGGAGGATTTATTATATTTTAACAGAAAAGATGAAATAGAACAAATATATGGTATTGGCTTGGTGATTGTCCTGTGATATTCTTACTCATTGGGTCCAATGGTGATCTACCAGGTCCTGGAGGTATTCTTCCCCTATTGGCTCTGCTTGGTTTCTCCAAGGCTTTGGTTTAATTCATCTGACCAGGACAGAACCAGGAGAAAACTTGTTATGGGCTAGTTCTTCTTAGTATGGAGTTGCTTGTGAGTCCACTTCCCTGGCAGAATAAACTCATTTCTTATTTTTATGATCTTCTCCATTTTCTTCTTCCTTTTTAGCAGTCTCTGCTCTCAAATGCCCCTCCACCTGAATGGCACTTTCAGTCCCTTAATTCTTTCCTTTGGTCCCATCCTATCCTCCATTTCCTATGTCTCTCTAGAATCTGGTTCTTCACCACTGCCATGTTAGAGTATATACAAAATATTTATGCTTATTTTAAAGAAAATTATTTGTATTTGGATAAGTAATATTGGGATATGGTACAAAATTCAAAAGATACAAAAGTATATATAGTGAAAACTAAGTTTCTTTTCCATCCCTGGCCCTCAATTCCCCAGTTTCCCAGTCCCTCAGTTCTTTTCCCCATAGGCAACCGGTTATCATTGTCTTCTGTATATTCTGACAGATATTATATAGACATATGGCTTTTACACAACTGTTCTGCACCTTAATTTTATCTCTTACTTGTACATCTTGGATTTTTTCTATTGGTGTGTATAGAATTATCACATTTATGTAAATGAATTCATTATTACTTTGTATGGCTATCCCACAATTTATTTAACTGGATTATAGCTAATCTTTTGCTATTATAAACATATTTTTGTACATGTCACATTGCCTATGTGTAAGTATACCTGTAGGATAAGTTCCTTGAAGTGGAATTGTAGAACATTTTGAATTTTGTTCAGTATTCCAAATTGCCCTCTCTAAAGTTGTATTAATTTCTCTTTCCACTAACAGCATATGAGAATGCTCGTTCCCACAACCTTGACAACACAATGTATCCAGCTTTTTAATCTTCACCAATTTTATTGTAATTTTACTTTGCATTTATTTTACTATGAGTGATATGGAGCATCTTTTCATGTTTAGAAGCCATTTGTGTTTTCTTTTCTTTGTACTGTCTGTTCATGCTTTCAAAGAAGAGCAAGGCTCTGCAATGTGTTTAGGTTTTGAAATCATCAAAAGTACCTTTATTATTACTATGTACTCATATTGGATGAAGATGCTTTTTTAAAAAAAATTTACTTATTTTATTTATTTATTTTAGGCTGCATTGGGTTTTCATTGCTGGGCGCGGGCTTTTTCTAGTTGCAGAGAGTGGGGGCTACTCTTCGTTGCAGTACGCGGGTTTCTCATTGTGGTGGCTTCTCTTGTTGCAGAGCACAGGCTCTAAGTGCGGGCTTCAGTAGTTATGGCTCACAGGCTCAGTAGTTGTGGCTTGCGGGATATAGAGCGCAGGCTCAGTAGCTGTGGCGCACGGAATTAGTTGCTCCGCGGCATGTGGGATCTTCCCTGACCGGGGCTTGAACCCGTGTCCCCTGCATTGGCAGGCAGATTCTTAACCACTGTGCCACCAGGGAAGCCCAAAGATGCTTTATCAAACACTAGATGTTTCACTATGTTTTTTTTTTTTTTTTTTTTTTTTTTTTTTTGG